>NC_043745.1:24712185-25012185 GCF_902148845.1 Salarias fasciatus
TGTAGAAGAACTAATGAGCAGGACTAAACTGTCGTCATCTTGAAGCAATTAAATATTCCATGAATCAATCAATCATCCATCCATCCATCCATCTCCTACTTTGTCCTGTTCAGGATGTCAGGGCATTGGATCCAATCCCAGTGAGCTGTGGGTGAGGGAAGGACACATCCTGGGCAATAGAGGCAGTAAAAAACAACAACAAAACAATCAGCCCCCCCCCCCCCCCCCCAAAAAAAAAAAAAAAAAAAAAAGAAAGAAAAAAAAACAGATATTTTAAATTAAAATGGTCATTAAGTTGACAATACTCATGAATGAAGTTGGTGATGAGTGAAACGTCCAGAAAATTGCATCAGATCTGGGAATGGCTTCCATGGCATATTTTACATGTGCATACTTAAGCTGTAACATTTCAATATTTAAAAAAAAAAAGAGCAAAATGTGTTTTGCAAGCAGTAATAACACAGTATTTATAAGACCAGACCAAATGGTCTCCTATCTATTTAATCTCCATCTCTCAGGGAAGAATTCTTTTTATATGTTGTGTTCTATATGAGAAATATCTACAAAATGGTACT
Source organism: Salarias fasciatus (assembly GCF_902148845.1). NCBI lineage: Eukaryota > Metazoa > Chordata > Actinopteri > Blenniiformes > Blenniidae > Salarias > Salarias fasciatus. The sequence continues at coordinate 24,712,761 of NC_043745.1, forward strand.
GTCAGAGCAATCGTGTTTATGAGAATAATTCCTTCAATGACAATATGTTTACGAGTAGACCCAATAGTAAAATTCTATTTTTATTTATTTATTTTTTGTTATGATCACTGAAAATAGATGTTTTCTACATTATGTTAATGCTGCTTATAGTTGCTCTCTTGATATAATATATCCTGGCTGGCTTTGTGGCATTATTTGTTTTAGTCGCTGATAGAATTTTTTAAAGGCATGTTTTAAAGGTAAAACGGTGTCAGGTCTGTAAAATAAGATTTTCAAAGGGACATTACACGATTAGACTGCACTGACGGACTCTGACCATCAGGTGGCAATGCTTTTCTTCACTGTGCATGAGGATTTCCATAGTGTGTGTGTGTGTGTGTGTGTGTGTGTGTGTGTGTGTGTGTGTGTGTGTGTGTGTGTGTGTGTGTGTGTGTGTGTGTCGTCATCCATACATTACTAAGGAGGGAGACCAATGGCGTTGTGCCTATAGGCTGAGACAACAAAGGAAAGGCCCATCTCTCTAATGGCTGCAATAATAGGACAAAGGCCAGTCAGGTGCAATAATTCCCAATAAGATGAAACCGGCAGGCCGGGGGGGAAAAAAAGGAAAAAGGCCTCCAAGACTGGAATGCTCCTTTAAACTGGATCAGGTCCTTACAGGAATAACCAGGAAGTATAACTGAATCAAACTCAATGCTCAGTGTTATCTCTGTGCTCCTTCATTCTTAATATCATTACACAGTTTGATTCGGTTAGTATTGCAGTCCGTACACAAATAGATCCCTCCGGTGAGCTCACTGCTATTTTATGGTTACCTATTGATCGTGTGATTAGCGGTTCAGCAGGGTCCACCCACTTCTTGTCCAGTGGAGAGTAATGGTTATTGAGTGAGCTGTCAATGGTAAAGAAGGACATTGACCAAAAGAACATGGCGAGGGGTCTTGGGGGGTTGGGGCGGCAGAAGCAGCGGCACCCACCCTGACCTTCACCTTGCTTCGCCGTCCGGCCCACTGATTTGATAAGACAGACCAGCAGCCGCGCCGACCTCCATCTGTGATCACCCATCCTCTCATCCCTGCACTTTAACCTGACTCTCGGTCGCACGGAGCTTGGAAAAGAGCCCGTAGTTGAGCGGAGGAGCCGGTCAATCCATTAGGACGACGATTCTTCTTCCTGCGGGTGATGATGCAATATTGGAGTAATGCAATCATTTCACGTGATCCGATCTTGGAGAACAACCACAGGACTAAAGTGGACCCTCAGGACAGTCTTCATGCTTATGCGTGCTGTCAATAAAACACGCTCAGCAGCTTTATATTGTTATGTTTGAGGTGCTAAAGCTTCAATCACAGACCTTGTATACATGAAATATTATTGCTTACCTTCTGCTCCTTTCAGGGACAAACCTTGACGGAGGTGGATGAAAGAGGAGGATGAACTTCGCTGCTTCAACAGTAAAAACAAACCAAACAGACACAGAACGGGTATTTGAAGTCGCTGACCCGCAGATCGCAGTTTAAGGTCAAAATAATCTCATAGTGATGAATGTGGTTGTGTTTGGAAAACGGATTAACAATCTGGATGTTGCATGTGCGCGAGCAGGATTTAGTAAAGCAGATGAGGCGGCGGAAGGAGATTCTCCTGGGACTTCCTGCAACGGAGGGAGCGCAGGTGAATAATAGAGGTCAGGTTTGACAGGGTAATAGTCACTGCAGATGTTTAAAAGAGGAGGAATATTAGAGCAGCGGGCTCGGAGAGCTATGTACATTATGCCGGGGGACAATCTTTAACCCAGCGGCCGGCTTCTCCTTCCAAATCTGCTAAATGTAATTCTGCGTTCAAGCAATAGGAAATCAATGAATTGTTGATACACATGCAGACGGAGCAAAAACTACAACTTCAATGTGAATCAAAAATGACAGAATTCAGATGAGACTCGCAATAATGTAGACAATTCAATTTAAACCTGCATCAATTGATTTTTGACCACTTGAGGGCAAAACTTGCTATATTATTGACTTAAGCGCTCCGATGGAGCTGCCGGTGAAGTTGGAGATCATTTCCATAGAAAGTAACATAATAAGCTAAACTAAACGACCCAATAAGATTTATGTATTCAAACACATTTTGAGGCCCACAGCAGCAGAAAGTGAAAACTGGTGAATCGACAGTTGATCTCATGGTTTGTTATGGACAAATGATACTTAAAATCTCATTAAAGAAACCTTTTTCTAATCAATATTTAAAGACTTTTAATGGAAGTTTAAAATTAAAAAAACATCAACAAACATATCTTACTGAATGTAAACAATCAAGGGTTGTAGTTAATACATATCATAAAGTTAAATAAGTGTATGCTTTTTATATGATGAAATGACATGTTCAGTTGTATCCTATGAAATTGGAACATCTGGTTTGTGAACCATTATCAAATTGCAGGCATGAGCCGTGTTGCTCATCTGTGTGCCGTCAGCAGGAATATGATTAGCTAAACATCAGGGCGGAGGTGAGGCTCACCTCCAGAGAGGTCACCAATCCATCAAACAGCCACGTAGGTGGATTGTGTGAGGAAGTTGAACTACCAGGGAAAATCCTGCATTAATGAAGAACGTGCAAACTCCACACGCGAAAGCCACAAAAACAACATCATCAAAGTAGGATCATCGTGCTGAAGTGCATGTAGTATATATATATATATATATATATATATATATATATATATATATATATATATATTTATTTTATTTTTTTATATTTATTTATATTTATTTTATTTTTTTTTTCCATAAATCATTGCCTCCATCTTCATTCAATGAGCAGCATGTGTTTGCTGAGTAGCTTCCTGTCCTCTTCAATCTCCCTGGGGACAGCTGGGCAAACATTGACCTATATGTGCTTCTTTACCCACGACCTCTTAAGCCGGCCTCACCCCCACCGGTGCCCCACTCCGGCCCCCCAGCTCCCCTCAGTTTGCCCCAATGGTCCCGATGCCCACCCAGATCTGAGGTCCCTCGGTGGGGACGATGTGTGAGACGGAAGAATTCAAAACACTTAAGATCTCTGGCAAATACAAAAGGTCACTGGAGACAAGGAGCGGGGTCAGATTCTTTAGACAGGACCGGCTAAACAGAAACCGCCGCCATCTTTCTTCCTTTCTTCAACTTTGGGCAATAGCTGCATTCGTAAACTTTTATGCCTTTTGTCCTTCAGTTTATCTTAGCTGTTGGTGGCCTGATGAGGGATGGATAAGACTTAACGGAATAAGCAAGACTTTGCTCTTTGTTTCTTTTCCAGCATCTCTCATTCCCCAAGTCTAACTCAAGCACGTACCCAGCAGCCCACGCCTCGTGTTTTCCCTGGCGAGTTCACTCTTTAACCCCTCCAAGGCTCCGGCAGCCATATCTATATTACTTATATAATCTGCAGGGTACAAATTCAATTGACTGTATGTGTGTTTATATATAGCAGCACCAGACTGAGAGGTCTGAGTTATTTGTTATTTTATGATGTCTGATGCACTTGGAGGAACCTACATGTAAATATAACCGATGGCAGGTTAATGCAACTAAAACGGTCTTCGTTTACTCTTGATTTATGCGTTTGTTTAGGCAGGCATGTAAATTTTGATGAACACAAAACCAACTGCAAAAAAATACATCAAGTGCAATTGTTATCCCAATTTTCTAAAAACATGAAATATGTGAATTTATGAATTTATCGAGAAAATATTCTCGTACTGAGGTTGAGCCAAGATTTATTAACTCATGCCACAGTGCAAACAATCTCTAATATCCCTAATCTGGCCTCACATGGAAACAAAATGTCAAAGCAGAAGAAAAATATTAATAGTGCATGTTTTGAATATGTGTTCAATTCATTTTCCTTCCCCCGAAAGAAAGAAAGTTAAATAAGATGAAGAAGAGCGATGTACAGTATTCATAGGAACTGCTAGAAAGAGCGCCAATTATTTCCCTTGAAATATTTAGTAGATAATATTGGTCTTTAAAGTGAAATTCAAAGGCTTTCATGTGAATTTTTTTTAACAAGTTAGTAATGTAATCATCAAGAAATCAGTAGAAATATTAACAAAGATTTTTAACTTCACTTTGAATTTTCCATTCAAGACCCAGAAAAAAAAAAAAAATATATATATATACTAAATGAACATATTTGCTATTTTTTTATTAAAAAACAATCCTTCCAAAGAGTACAAGAATGTATAATGATTGATTATGATCTTATTTGGTCTTTTGTTTAGAGTTTCCTACCCATGTGCTTCTGTTTATATCCTTTTGCTCTATTTTCTCATTTTAAGCTTGTTTGCACGATTTAGCTCCTGAAACTAATTTCCAGCGGCTGCATGTCCATCAATAAAAAAATAATTATTTCATTTGGATATAATCCCAGCTTAATCTTAATCAACATCAATTGATATTGCACTTTATTTCACAGTTAATTTAACATAAGCGATGAGAGGCTGGACTTCCCACGTTCAGACCAGCTGCTGGCCCCTTCTCAGGCCAGATACTGGGATCTCCAAAAACACACACCTCTTCTTCACCCACGCCGTCACTGAAATACACCTGTATCTGCAACGATCCAGCCTCCGGCTCACCTATCGCATCTCCTTCCCCTTATTTTTTACGTTGAGAGGGAGATTTTTACGCCCAGCGTAGCAACTGCTAAAATCCCTTCGGTCCCTTGTGTGTGGCCACGCCCTGGGGTCTAATTAATACAACACACTGTGTGCCCATATGGCTCTGTGTGATTAAACAGATAGGGGGGGGGGGGGGGGGGGGGAGTAGTGGGGAGTGAAATACAGGATAAATTGGGGTGCAGGCGAGGTCTACTCGTCCGTGATTTCTCTATTGATAGATATGAACATATTGCTGCATTTGCTGCTTCGCTCTGCTCCCAACTACTGCGCCGTGTTCAGGGCAATGAAACAGGAAGCCGACCTTGGCAGAAAACAGCACGATTAGGCCGCAGAAAATCAATACACAAAATGTTTGAGTCAATCAAAGAGACAATGAAAACCATGTTTTTTTTGTTTTTTTTTTCCATTTCATTTGCTGTGAAAGCATCAATTGCTCAAGGCCAGATATAAGTGTTAGAACAAAGGCCTTGTTAACACACCACGGCCCTCCTTGGTGTGGATTAGAAAGGGAACTGAGGGTAATGAAGAGGGACAAGCAGAAAGGTAAAGAGGAAAACAGGAGAGAAATGAATTATACCTCTTTCCCACTGGCCCAAAAAACAGTTTAAACCTGCTAATAATCGGCTCCTCACGGCAGTGGGAAAGGGTTTAAGCGGCATTTCGATCCGGGTTGATCGACCCTGCAAGCGACCTGGGTTTTAATCGGCTCGCTCTGCTCGGCTTGACTGTGAAAGGCAGACCCGGGTCGACAAGGTGATTTATGTGATGACGTCGACGTAGCGTGGCTACGTTAGTGCGCTTGTTGTTTTTGGACACAGCGTGAGATATCGTCGACAGGTAACGGGAACTGAGCTCCTCTGCATTGTTTAGCTCGCTGTGCTCCCTTGTGCTGATGATGTCATCAACGTGAGACACCATCAGTGCAGGAAAACGCAGCCACGCAGCTCGCCTGCAGGCGGTTAGACCCAGGTCAGTGGGATAGGAGTCATCGTCGATTGTTAGCGGGTCGATCCGTGTTTAAAAAGCTCGGGTTGTCCCGCTAGTTTCGGTGGGAATTAAAGGGGTAATATATTGAGGGAAAGAATGAATGAGTGAGTGAAGAAACGGTTGTGGAAAAGAACACTGACATGTTTAATGGTGATTTTCATAAGAGTGCATGTGAAATTCTCACATCTTCACCTTCTGCCACCTCAAATAACTGAAAATGGTGGATTCTTTCACTTTTTGCTTGTCTCCTTTTGACATACATTTATATTTAATGACGAGGTCGCATGTACTCATGCATATTATAGCAGCAGAGAGCATTGACTGTACACGGGGTCTGTAGTACACAAAAATGCAAGCTGAAAATACCCCGATGGCAGAATAATCCATGAAAAGATCCTCAGTACGCCTCAAACCAGTCTCCTCACCTGTTGTTTGCCACAATGAAAAGCTTTGGAATTGTCTTTCGGATCTTATTGACATTTAGCAAATAGTAAATTGTTGAATTAAAGCTAACAACTGAAGAAAAACTGGATCAGCTGCTGGTCAGCCAGAATTTTTTTTACCCACTTTAACCTGTATAGCCTGCATGGCTCAGACAGGCACATCCTCTGCAGGTCACCAGCCCAGGGAAGGGTTAACACATGTAGCCCTCTTACTCAACATCATTTTGTCCCTGTGCATTTATTTACTACACACTACAACATTTGAACCGCTGTGGCAATGCAGAACAATTTACGATTGCAAAATATCCTGAATAGAGTACAGTTGGTTTGTGTCTCTTTTAAAGATGACGAGTGGAACAGCTTTATTTGGTCTGTCACATCCACTCATCGACTCACACACACACACACACACACACACACACACACACACACACACACACACACACTGACTGCCACTGGGAGCCAACAGGGGTTCAATATCCGGCTTCTACATGTTCACAGGGAGTCTACCTAACTTAGGACTGGAAGATGAACCGATCAACCAGCGGAGCCACAGCCACCCCCCGTGAGATGGAAGGTACAAAAAGTATTCACTCCATGGTGAAGTCAGGAAATGTAAGAGAGAATATGAGTTTCACCTTAATCCAGTCATATGCATGTACAATCTGCGGAAACTGCAGAATTTACTTTCAAACACGAATGTCACACATGAAACAAGATACACATCTGCAACACAGGATTGCACACCACCCACACGTTCAATAAACGATCCATTATTCATGAACAAAATAGCATGTCTCTAGGATTGTAAAATTTACTCACAGTTTAAATCCTCCGATTCCAGTGGCACGTGTTGAATTAATATATTCGCGTTTTCTTCATACTCACTGTTCCTGGGACAAAACAGAGCAGGTTAGAACTGCACTGGCAGCTGGTTCAGTCTCTCAGATGAAGGAGAAAACATTTTCTCAGGCTTGTTCCTGGAAAACCCTGAGCACCTGGACCATAGCTTCAGATGGAATAATCTGACTATAAATGTCTGTTTTAAATAAATGTATATGTATCAGTTGTTATTATTTATACTCACTTAGTGTTGCTCTCAGTTAGAGTTACCTTCCATCAGTTCTGATAGCCAAGCTGTGTAACTGGTGTACCAGGAAACCCTGCACTGACAGAAGTTCTGCCTTGTTCGGACTGCAAACTGCCTCATTTTAATTTCTCTGGAATTAAATAATAGCAAATGAATGTATTGAAGTCCCACCCCAATATTTCAAGTCCATCAGTTGCAAAAACTGAAAACTAGATTAAGAACGCACTCAAATAAATCTACACCAAAAAAGAGGAAGTTGTTGCAGCATCGTGTCTGTAAACCGTGTTTTTGTTGTTCTGAAAAGACGGTGGAGCAATCTTCTGAGGAAACCGACTGCTCAAGGATGTTTCTCAGTGAAATCATCAGGTGCTTCAGGGCTCTGTCATGACTCTTTGAGGCATTTCTGCACATGTACCTCATTGTTCAATTTAGCTCTTTGTTTCAAGGGCATATCTCACAATGCAGCGTCGTAATGATTTTTTTCTAAAGCACGTGGAATCCACATATTTTATTCCTGAAAAGAAATCCCATTCAGCTCCTCAGATAAACATATCCAAACCCAGATTTCTGCGTGTGAACATTCATATTTCACCAGTTTAATTTTAAAGCAGCCTGTAAGATCCTGCCCTCCCTATTTGGTCTCGCATCTTCACACTTATTGCCACATGTCACCACCTCCTGCATCCTTCCATCTTCTTTTCTTGGAGCCGCCTCACACCTCCCTCTGTTATTCCCTTTGTCCCACCATCCATCCTTTCTTTGTCCTGCTCCACACATCACTGCCGCTGTGCACACAGGGGATGCGATATCTCTGCCGCGCCCCCTCCCCCAACATTTTACCCGCATCCCCCTTTATTTCTTCCTTCAGGGCGCTCGGGTACACCGTACACGTTAACCGGTGAGCAGTCGCTGCAGCACAGCGAGTGTGCGCACTCATGTATGTTTGAGTGATAAATGAAGAGAAACTTGACATGGATGATGACTACATATCTCTGCATGTGGGCCCCGCACTTACTGCTAAAAGAAAAGGCCACCCGATTTATCTGTCAAATACATATAAATGTATTATAAGGTCAGCTGTACAGCCTGCACGGTCAGCTGCTGCAGAATGATTCCCCCGGCACACATTGCAATCACATCAGCCCTCCTTTTCTCAGAAACAGTCACTCCATTAATGCTTTCAGTGCCACGTCTCCTGTGGCCTCAGCATGTTAATGCCCACGTTCTCCATCAGTCACCCTCCACCACATGACACTCCATCTTCAGCTGGAGCCACAGGCGAAACAGAAGTGGCGGAAATGATATTGTCTTTTCCAAGAGCACAAACCTTTTGTCTCAGCGCACCTACGTGAGCACAGCTGCAGTGTGTGCGTGTTGGAAAACAGCGATCGCTCTGTACATTTTCTATGCAAGACGGCTAATAAAATATTGATTACATTATTATAACACCAGATCTGGTAGTTAACCATTTATATCTTGTTTCCACATTTAGAGGCAAGACACCGTGTACCAGTGACTGCTCTCAGAACGAGGAACAACGGGGGTTCAGTTTCCTGTGAAAAAACACATCACAAGACGAGGCAAAAAAAGCTCTCCAGGCTACTGACTGCTATGAATTCAATTACACAGCAGCACATGAAGAGGTCCTCAATAAAGATGTAATTTAAGGATGCTGTCATGAATATATATTTATATATAGAATATGAATATTTCACACTGGATCATGTGCAGTTTTCCTCAGTTCTGTGAAGTATTTGTGCGTTGTATTGTGCACTGGGGCCTACAGCTTTGCATGTTCTCTCTGTGTTGGCATGGGTTTTAGCCATTTGGTGAGGCTAAATTCCCAGAGTTTGTTTGTATGGTTGTCTCTTCATTTCAGCACCACGATGGTCTACTGACCATTCAAGTGTCAGCTGAGAATTACTTCTGCCCTCAGGACTCTTAATTTGATTAAGTAGGCATTAAAGATGGATGGAAAAGTGACACATGCTTCATGTTGCTACTTGCAGGAATAGAAAATATACAGCAGCTGAGCACAGTCAGCTTTCCATTTATGCATGGCACTGGTCGAAGCATTTAGGAGCAGGAAGGATGTTAAAGCCGTGATGAAGAAGAGATTTAGGATTTCTCCTGCTAGTTTATGCCAGTAGAGTTATCTCTCTCCATCCACTCTGTTCTGCAGTGAAATTACTGTTTATATGGCAAGCTCTTTCATTCAACTCTCATAATCAGACAAATCCCAGCAAGCCCTCCGTACAGGACACTGTGAACTCCTACAGGCAGACGGACATGCAGCAGCGTCTGTGACTGTTTGGGCATGCTGAAGCATTTATCAGTCCAGGTGCGAGAATGCGCTCAGAAGTCAGTGAAATCCTAAACAAAAAGAAAAGAAATGATTACTGGAGATACTCTATTTGGAAGTGAGCGATGGCGGCGGCACAGTGGGGCAGTGGTTAGCGCCCTGACCACACAGGAAGAAGGCTGCTGTTTAAATACCGGCCGGATCTGTCTGTGTGAAGCTTGGGTGATCTCTCCCACAGTCCAAAGACATGCGTGTCAGGTTAATTAGTGACCCTGAGTTTCTCAGAAGGTGTGTGTGTGTGTGTGTGTGTGTGTGTGTGTGTGTGTGTGTGTGTGTGTGTGTGTGTGTGTGTTTTTCCACAAATCCATCTCCTAAATCTCTTTATCCTAGGTAGGTTTTCTGGGTGCTGGAGCCAGACCACCCTCCACAGGCTAAAGCCAGAGAGAGGAAAGACGCTCCCCTCACGTTCACATCTATGGAGGATTTTTTTAAAACATCAGTTCATCTGAAATGCATGTTTTTGGACAGTGGGCGGCATGCACAGGAATAAGATTCAAACTCCTCAAACAGAGGTCCTCCAGCTTAAGCGAGAGCTTCAACCGGGGATATTCTCACCGTGAGACCGACCACTACTCCACCACGTCAACCGAGTCACCTGCTTAAAATCATTATAAAATGAAAGCATAAAGCTCATAAAACAAACAAAAATGATGCCAGTGACAAACTGTAACATCTTTGTGAACATTTTATTGGTCCAGGAGTGAAGTGAGGACCACATGTACACAAAGATACACACACACACACACACACACACACACACACACACACACACACACACACACACACACACACACACACACACACACACACACACACACACACACACACACACACACAGAGGACAACATTGAAAAAAGAAACAGGAGCTGACAAGATGGTTTTGATTATTTGCGACGTGAGGGGAGGGACGTCACCTGGGAAGCGTGTTACGGCTGGGAAATCTGGGAACGGTGGAAAAAAAAAAAAACAAAAAAGAAGAGAGGAACAGGAATAAAGAGCAGGGGAACATCAGAGGGAGGTGGGGATGAAGGCCGGCTGGCGTGACCTCTGGCCTTCTCTCTCCCCACTGCTCCCTTTGAGCCGCTAAAAGGCGTGCGGCGCGAGGAGCCAGAAGACAGCTGTACCCCCACCGCTCGCCCCCCCTCTCACCGCCCCGGCCTCCTCCGGGCCCTCTCTGGGAAACGGGGGTCCCCTTTCTCAGCTTGCTTTAAATGCTGTGGGGTCAGGAGGAGCCGGGGCCCACATGAGGTGGTCCAGCCGTGGATAAAGTTTCATGACTTTACACGGCCGGCCTGGACTGTCGTGCTCCTGTGTGTGTTCCTCTGTGCGTGTGTGTGTGTGTGTGTGTGTGTGTGTGTGTTCTCGTATTTCTATCCTTGTTGGGGCCAAATGTCCCCACAAGGATAGCAAAACGTGAAACGACGTGCCTTGTGGGGACCTTTTTCCGGTCCTAAGTAGGAGAAACAGTGTTTTCTTGACCATGTTGTTGTTACTGAAAAAAGTAAAAGTGCAAAAACATTTCTTTAGGGTTAGGCTTTATTGTGGTGTGGGTTAGGGTTAGGGTAAGGGTCAGGGTTAGGGGCTAGACATGAATGGGAGTCAATGGAAGGTCCCCACAAGGATAGAAATACGAGACTGTGTGTGTGTGTGTGTGTGTGTGTGTCCAGAGGGGTGAGAGGAAAGAGGCTGCTTGTGGAAAACTACTCTGCTGTTAAGCAGTAACTTGATTACCAACCTTGTTCCTGTGCTGCTGCAGTCCTGCACGCAACGCTCACCTCTCGTCTCACAAAAACACAACCAGGTGGATTCAAACACACACACAGACAACAGCTACAATACAAAAAAAAAATTTTTTTTTTTTTTTAAACAAATCTCTAAAACTGAAGTGAACTGATGGAATTCTGTTATTTAGGATCCACAGTTCAGCTCTCCCACACATTCACAGGACAACGTCTGAAATATGACTGTCTCAACAAGAGGTTTTTTTCTCTTTCTCAGGTTTCTTTCACCCCCCCCCCCCCCCCCATGTAAGTTATTTCTCCAGTGTTTTTTCTCCTCTGAGCGGAGGGTATGAGGGTGTCTCTGGACAGGTAGTAAAACTCTTTGAGGGAAACTTGTGATTGATGATACTGAGCTCTATAAATAATGCTGACTTGCTTTGACTTTGAGAAATGAATTTTTTCGAGCTTTGGTCGTTTGAAGAAGATGCTGGACAAGATGGAAAAAAGTAATATGCAGACAGTAAACAGGTTGTAAACAGGCCCTTATCTAATGCTTTATGTAATGGCCAGATTGTTTAAACCACTAAAGTGGTCATTTGCTTTTATTATGGCCTCATTACACTGGAAAACAAAGCATATTTTTAATTTTAAAACGAGGGTCAGGCATGGAGAAACCGTCCTTAGGGAGCTCAGAAATAAAAGTTCAAATAAAAGTTCCAATAAATAACGTAACTGGGTCTATTCTGAGTTTCCCCTGGACTTCTTTATTGTAATGCAGGAATGAAACAAACAAGAAAAAAAACAACACCAGGACTAAACTGGATGTGTGCTTTTGTGTGTTACCTTGGAGAGCGAGAGAGAAAACAGAAAAAGCAAGCCAGAGAAAGAGGAGGCTGATTCATATCGAACTCTCTCTTTGTCTTGATGTGCGCTCATGCATTGGGATTTAGAGTGATTAGAAGTCCGGCACCAACCTGCATCGACCGCGAGCTCTGGGCCTCGTGCTCGATACTCTTTGTCTGGCCAGCAGGGCATGAGTTAATGTGCTGAACAGGGGAACAGGACAGTAAAGCGGGGAAAAAAGTGCACAAGCCTGCACCAGATTGATCTGCTGCTGCATCTCGGCAGACTACAGGAAGCAAGCAGGGAAGCACACATCTGCGCTGTAAATTACACTTCTTCTCCAGCAGACACACTCACATGGACACACACAATCCAAATAAAGACAAACTCGGGTTTATTATTACTAGAGCTAGTTTATTATCACTGTTATTGTTTTTTTTTTCTTCAATCAGTGTTGCACAATGAACCCTAAAACAATACAAACCACTAAAAATGGTCTATTTTTCCTTTTTACACATATACATAAATACATACAGTACATACACTATATGTGGATATGTATACAGATTTATAATTTATAGTTGCGACACCTTGGTCTAAAGAGAGAGCGTAAGAAACGTAACTTTGTGGAAACATACAGTCGTGATCCCTGAAGGCGTTCTGTGAACACCTGTGAAACAACGAGGCGATAACCTGGATTAAACCGTGGGAGAGACGCAGATATCGGCAGTGACCTCAGAAGACAAGCACACAATGAGACGGACATCATGCAAGATCGTGAGCTGAACTGGAAGATTTTGTGCTCCCTGTTTGCACAACTGATTACGGACGTGATTTTTGGCTTCAGGTTTGCACCAAGTTTGAACCCTGCAAGACTCGGAAAAACAACAAAACTGCATAGATTTAAAAGAAGCTTCACTTGCTTTTTGTTTTTCTTTAAATGACCTGCAGTCCCAAAATAAACTGTTCCCCCCTCCTCCTGCCCTTTGTTGCAGCCACTTTCGGCTGACTAAACAGCAATTTAAACACTACATGAGAAAAATAAACAGGTAGTTGTATGACAAGCAAAAACCAGACAACCAGAAAATAATACAACCACAGTTGTTTTATTTAAGCAGATCTTGATCTTTACTCTGGTGAGCTTATCGGGATTATTGCTCTGCTCGCTCAGCAAATGCAGCAAAAATATATCTAATTTTTCCTCTCTGTGGTACAAGTGATTTTGTTTGAAACGTATTAACGTGTGATGAAACATAATATGGATTCAAACTACAAATCTGATGTTGACTTTTTTCATCTTGACGGAGATTATTTATCATGACAATGATAAATACCATGAAGAAGGTATATGTTAGAGTTATAGGTAAATACATCTAGGGACTTTAAAAATGATTCCTTCTTCAATGATGCATCGCAGCAAAACTGTATTTTTTATGCTGCAGTGTGGTGAAAGATGGGAGCTGAGCATTATTAATGAATGTAAATTTAAGAAGTATTTTATCACACAGTCTGGTTAGGGAGTGCCTCAATTAATTTGTCGTTTTAGGAAATAATCCAATTTACCCCCAAAATATCTACTGTTGGATATTACAAATCTACTGAATATGTTTATCATCTCCCTATCAAAACGTAATAATTCCATTAATTTCTCCAGTTTTGTTCACTTTCCAAACCCCTCTAAGTTGTGTAGTAAGTTTAAAATCCTATAATCAATAACAAGAATAAAAAAGTTTCAGTTTGCAGCTTTAACACTTAATAAACTCAAGACTTCTCCTATTTAATGCATATGGGTAAACTTGTTGATATAAACCAGCAACAGTGGGCAAGAGCAGGTCATATATACCGACGCCTACATGATTTTGAATGTCAACAACATATTGGCATAATTTTCCCTTTCAGACGATTTGCCTGCAGGACTGAGGCTGCTGCACACGACAGCTCTGCTAGCAGAAAGAAGCAGCGGTTTAAAAACTGTAACAGCAACTCCTACTGATGTTTGACGCTAAATCGGCGGGACAGGTGTGGAGCGTCGGCCATAAACCTGCAGAGTTGGGTCTACTCATCTTGTTTTGGTGATCAGACGAGGGGTGAGTGAGGGGCTTCAGCTGCTGCTGACAGCGGCCGAGAGAAAACAGACATTCTCCTCAGACGGCGATGCTTCGCGAAGGGGAATGAAGACGACTCGTCACTTTTAAAGGTAGCAGGACTGACAGGACCTCACCCCGAGTCACTCATGTGAGGATGACTGGCAGGAACGGGATGAGGATGGAGGCCGCCGTCGGGCCGTCAGCGAGGGAACGACACACTTCTGAGATTTGTCGACAGTAAAAAGGTCACTTAACCTATTTTCATCAATACACGCCATCAAAACAGATCGACTGACAATGTGGGACAGGACCATCAATAGTACCATACTGAGATCACAACATCATTATGCCATCGTTTGGCTAAATATCACAGTGTTACCAACACAAGTCCAATAAGGATTAACTAACACTTTTCAGTTGAGCTAAAATAACACGTCGGCTGCTTGTTTCTCATGCAGATCTACTGTAGGTTTCTCTCAGCCTACTACCTTTACATACACTGGAGTCAGTCTGCGTTCTGGACAGACGTATGTAAAATATAATACTGATCTCAAACATTACAGTACATTTACATTAAGTCACCATTTTGACAAGAGTATAAATTACTTAGAAAATCCTGAAACTCGGTATTATTTGACATCTACAGTCATGGGGGTCTCAGAGCAGAACACCATGGGGATAAATGCATCGGAAACTTGATCAGTTCACAATCGTCTCGGATCATCGTGTCGGTATGATCGGTACAACATACTGTGAAGGAGGGCATGAGACTTTTTTGGAAAAAAACAAAACGAAAAAACAGAATGAGAACATTTTATGCATCCCAAACGTTGACTGAGAGGAGCTCACATCCATGTCGGACGTGTCTTTTTCTGGCCTGAGCTGGTTGCCCGTGTTTGGCTGACGCATAATGAGAGAGGGAACTGTGCAGACGAACAAGCCGAGCCATAAATCTGGCATCATTTCAGTGTGAAGCAAATCCTGAATGAGCCCAGTCCAAGACGCCTTCTCCGTGAGAACCTGAGATCTCTGGAAGCATGAATGAATCACAGCCGCAGATCACTGTCATTCTGATCAGAAGCAGAGCTATGCTAGTTTATTTATCAAACGATGCTTTGTTTCATCTATGAGATGCGAGAACTGGAGGGGGAAAAAAAACTGTAACTGCTCGTCACACTAAGAAAAGGATTTTATATTTTCCATTTTTTATGCTGCGTTTTTGTAAAATTCAAAAAAGACTTTCCATATTCCTCTATGCATTATCTCTACGTCCGCGCTTTATGGCTGAACGTACTGAAGTAAATGAAGTCTCTTCTCAGAAAAATGGCCTCTTCTGTGGAGAGCGGCTCAGATGAATACCGTTAATCTGGCCAGGATTTAACCGAGGTGTAAATGTTCAGCAGAGAGGGCGTCGTTCACAGTGTGTGTGTCTGAACTGGACTCAAAGCAGAATTTAAGGAGGGAAATGAAAACCCTAAACAGGCTGATTGTGTGGCTGGTGGAGATACGTAAAACACATGGATCAGAGAGTCCCTGAGCGCACACTCTCCTTGACCAAAGGTCAGGAATCTTGAATGAGGAACAACGGAAGCTGGACGACGGACAGGAGCGGCGTTGGGTGATAAAGCACTTCCCAAGACTGTAAAGTATGTAAGATAAAAAAAAAAAAAAGGCCCCTTGTTTTGGCGAGGGTGTCAGCGAAGGAGTCCGGTGGGTCCCTCTGCTGACGGAGTTACAGCACCAGTCAGTCAGCGAGGACAGCTCCCAACGCGCCTTTAAATCACACGACTTCTGAAAAATTATACAGCAGTGTGACAGCCTGACCCATCGGAGTCTAATCACGTAAACATGATCGTCAGCGCGCCACGTTTCCCCGTGAATCAGGCCGAACTGTATGGCACTAAAAACCTGTCACATCCACGGGAGAGATGTGGGCAATTTCCTGCCGGAGGAGATTAACCTTAAATTACACTGAGACGCAGCGGAAGGAAGGAAGAAAAAAAAAAACACACCGCTTGTATTTTGTGTGAAATGACTCTCAACAGAGGTAAAAACACTGATTAAGGCTACAGCAGCCCTGAAGAGAAAAGACCACATCGGCGGGATTCAAATATACACGAGGGGGACATTTACGTCGGGCATATGTTCGGCTGTTTTGTTTTTTTAGCAAACACTTGCATGACATTCACACCAGAGAGTACAATTAAATACAAAAAAAAAAAAGAACAATACACTGAAGAGTAGGACCTAAGTATATAAAAAAAAAAAAAACATTTTAGAGGAGAAAATATGATGATGACCAAAAAGGGAAATGGCAGAAAAAGCTGGTTTGTACAAAATGAAAGATCATTTTCTGCAGTGGGGACACATACAACTCTCATGTGAGTGTACGACCGCCGTGACGGCCATGCTGTAGCGTTTTAGAAACACACAGACATGAATTCAAACAGTGGACTTTTCCTTTCACCTTTAACAGGCGAGCGGCCAAATTGGATAACTTCCACATTTCTTCCTGTGGCCGTAAAACCAAAACTCATAAATCTGTTGAAATGGGACTCGATATAAATGCCCTTTTTAAGTTCTGAATCTGTACTGCATGAGATATTCGGTGCATAAAAACGTGATGTTTGTCTATTTTAAACAAATTCTGATCAAATCACATTTAGGCCATTTTTTCCACAATGGAGGTAAAACACTTCACTGATTTTCAGGCTGACAGTTGAGTAGAGACATAAAGGTCACGCTATTATCAAATGCAAATGGAAAATATACATTTTCACTACTTTAAAATGCTGCTTAAACCTTAAAAAAATAATTCAATAACAGAGTAAAAACCCTACAAAGGGTTAAAACTCTTTCATGTAGAGGAAATACAGGAGAAAATGCTAATAATGAAAGCTCAATAAACCAAGTTTTCGATTCAGATAAGTGCCATATTAACGAAACTCCTGTAAAACCTCACACAGAAAAAGGCATTTTCTGAATGAAACAATGAAACTTATGAGAAATTGTAATCAAGCTTATAGAAGATGGTGTAATGAAATGTCCATCTCGCTGCTCCCTTTTCTTTCTCTGTTTTTTTTTTTTTTTTTTGCAGCGGTTGTAACAGTAAATCATTGGAACTTGCACCGTACATGAGACAAGTCTGGTGGGACACTGAACCAAATCTGAAACCAGTCACTACTAGCATTCAGATTTTGGAAAGGTTTCACAACAGTTTGCACGAGTATTTACTTGAAAGACATCCTAAATAGGTTTAAAAAGTACAGATTGAAGAAGATTTTGAGGATCACTGCTTTAAAATGACCTAAATTTGACTGATTTTTGCTGTTATTGGATTGATGTTATGAATTTAAAGCACGTCTGTATCTTCAGTTTGAGACCACAGAACTGTACGAAATGTGACGCAAGATAAACACTTTTAGTTTTGAGATGCAGGGGTTACCTTCAGCTCGGGACTCAAGCCAGGATGAAGAGAGGATGAAGGTCAACTCAGTATTATGAGGTTTTTACCAAATGATCTTGTTTTTAAGTAAAAACACTGCATCTCTGAGAAATCCACAATATCCGAAAGTCCGCATTACACGTCGGAAGCTGATTTTCCATCTCTTGGCATCTCATAAAACCAGTTCTAGAGAAATCACGCTTGCAGCGTAGATGAGGTGATAATTCAGACGCAGCCACAGAGAGAAATCAATAAGCCGATCATGCGAGATCGTGTCGGAGTTGTAAGTGCCACCCACCTGATTTTTTTTTCTCTCAGTTTCTTTAATTCACAAACAGAATGTAAAACACCAGTGAGGAAATAAAATTAAAGTTAAAAGCTTGCAATGAGAATAAAAAAATAAAAAAAATAAAAATAAAAACCAAAGTTACACATTCACATGAACTAGAAATTAAACATGAACCATTTAAATAGTTAGTGCACAACATAAAGGTCCTAAAAAGATCTCCCTCCATATGTGAGTCTGAGTGTTGTTTAACTTTGTCCTGCATGTCTGGACACTTACAAAATGTATACGTTCAGAGTTTATGCCATACATATACACATAGATATATATATAAATCCATATATTTGTGTGTTTTCTCTTGCTTTGCTGTTCGTACTCTGTATGTTTCCTTCATTAAGACCTGAGAGCGAGGCCAAAAGACTGGGTTGAGGTAGGTAACCGTCATGCATCAGAGTAAAACCTGTATAGAGGACGAGACGAGCGGCAGCGGGGAGCCGCGGGGACGAGCCCAGCGGCCGTCCGTCCCCCTCCGCCGTCAGCGTCCGGCGGCGTCATAAACCCGGCGTTCCTGAAGCACGTTAATAACTCGTCAGTGTTGACAGGAGGGAGAGCGCTGAGCAGCAATTGTGGTTTTGGGAAGAGCAACAGCAGACAAGCTTGATCAGCGACTGTCACGTCTGCTGGGCACCGAGAAGTGTCAAAAAAAGAAAGAGGAAAAGGCTACTGCTTCGTTTAAAGAGGAGGCAGGTAATGTGATGAGAGAACAACTCGAACACGGTCACTGCAGCGATGAAATAATACGTTTAGAGATACACTGCTGTCCATTAAATGACAAGAATCGATTGAATTTGGGGTCGTAGCTTATTTGCTTTCCTTTCCTGGACGTCAATATGACTCATATCTGTGTTTCTGAAGGAATAGTTGAACGTTTTGGAGAACGTGTCTGTTCGCTTTCAGGCGAGATGTGAGCTGAGGGGATTGATACCGCTTTCACATCGGAGCATTTCATTTTTTTTGTTTTCCGTTTTCCTGCTTTGCTTTTTGTCCGGATTAAAGACGGATCTGCAGTGTTTTGGAGGGGGACTTTGTTACTGCTGAAGACATGCGGTGGGAATTTCACATATAAATAATACAGCTCAGAACTCCTTTTGGTACAAGTTGAAGGGGTGGCGGTGAAGCCCACGGCCGCCGCTCCGGGTTCCTCTGCTGAGCCGCCCCCCCGCTGGTCTGACTGAATGGACGTATCTGCTCTGTCTGCTCAGCAGGCAGACGGTGTGCAGCAAACACTTCAGCCAGCTCGGCTACATAACCTCCGCCGCCAGCCGACGCCAACTTGAAGATGTAATAACTCAATCCGGTTGCTCTTGACTTTCTGATGTGTAAATTTGATGAATAGAGCGTGATTTGAAAAGTCAATATGATCAGTTTCATAGAAATCGTAGCACTGAGAACAGATTAATCAGCTGCTTGGAATTCGCAGATTGTGTGGTCTGAAGCAGGGGCAGAGCTGGACGGGCGGCCGCAGCGGCACAGGCCACCTCTGAAATCTGATCGTGAAAAAACATATGATCAGAGCCTCCGAAGAATGAATACATTCTCTCCGGAATGAGTACGTTTTGAATTTCTTCCCAGTGTTTTAAAATCGCGGCAATTCGATGCACATGTTGAACAGAAGAGACTTCTGTGCCAGCTGGCTCACGATGTGATCAAAGGCTACAAATTAACGCTGGCCTGAAGCTACAAGATAATGCAGGCGACATTATTGTTCAGATCGAATCAGCTGAAATTATGAGCTCAAAATAAACTAACTCAAAGATGATCTCAACCGCAGTGCAGCTTAAAGCTGTTATTGATCACGATGCAGTTTAGTTTCACAGCTGGCTGGTTGGGACAGTTTGTATGTGGCTTAAGACGAATCTCACACAATCCTGATGTAAAATCTCGTCTATTTATCAGAAAGAGACTGAATATGGGGGGGGGTTCTGTGACTTTTACACCACCACTCACCCCAAAAAGATATAAAAGCGGTATTGATCCCATTTTCACACTGCCAGAGAAAAAAACACTTTATCCAAACTTTGTTAAACTATTCCTTTATACCACAAACAGCAGGATATTGTTTTGGGATTTTTATTCCATTTTTTTTTATTTTTCAAGATTTGTGCTTAATTTTCTTTTTTGTTTGTAATTTGACATACACCATAAATGTATGAGAATAGCGCCTCGTCACACACACCTGCACGCACACACTCACACACACAGAATTCAAACTAAGTGCCAATTGCGCCGACGCAGTCTGCAGGTTTCAGCGTTTTCCTTGAGGTTCAATTCGCCGCTGGTCTCTTTCAGAGGTAAACAGTCCCGGAGGCGTTTTTTTCATTATTCGTGCAGTGTATCTCTAATGGCCTTCACAAGTAACTATAAGTGAAAAATAAGTTCTAATGATCTTTTAAAAAGAAATAAAATCTAATAGAAAACAAAAAAGCTTAAAATTCATACATATTCCCGACATACTGAAGCTCATACAACACGTCAGTCTGTCAGTTTGCATGAGGTACTGACGTCGTATCTACAAACACCATATTCATCGACAGAGGTTCAGGGGTCACAGGGTCAGGGGGGGGGGGGGCATGGGAAAAGGGCTTGGGCTTCATTATGCAATAAACAGACAAACAACAACAACAACAACAGCGACAACATTAACATTGTTATCTTGAGGTAGAACAATAATTTCAGCATTTGGAAGTGCTTTACGTTGGATACTCTTTTTTTCCTTTCTTTTTTTGTTTTTTTCAAACTTCGACAAGCAGGAGAGGAGAGATGACGATCCTTGACATCTGAGGTAGAGCGGCACCTGATCGTGTAATTTTTTTTTTTTTTTTTTCAAAACCAGCTGCTCCACGTGTAGAGTTAAGTGTGAGCACAGGGGAAGGGAGAGTCCCTCAAAGCTTCCCGCAACACATTCATTCCGGCTGAGGTAGGTTTTTGTTAATCGTCGCAAGGTTCACACAGCCAAGTCTAAGTGCCTGCATGAAGGCCGAGAACTCAGAGGAAAAAAAAGAAAGAAAGAAAGAAATGCTGATATCACTGAAACAAAGTCCTGAGACAGAATATATCAAATCCCTGGAAGAAGGCTGAGGTCTTCTGTGAGCGAGAAGGTGGAATCATTGGTAGGTGAGAGCAGGCAGCAGGAGTCTTTGACATCCACAGAAAGTAGAGATAAGACCAATAACTTATAACCGCTTTGACATATAGGTGATAAAGATATATATATGTATATTTATATATATTTTTAGATTCATAAACTTAAAAATAAAGTCATTGTATAACAAGGACATTCTGGGGCCTCTATTCTCTGTGCTGCCCAGCACCAGAAAATCAACAAAAGACTGAAAAAAACATTTGAAAGGCCGCCGTCCGGCTAGAAACAGCCTGGGCCGAAAAAAAAAAAAAAAAAAGACTCTGGTACACAGTCCTAGACCCTCCAGAACTTTTTAACTTACTAATTTAAAATAAGAAAGAGAAAAAAATCTTTGCACGAAAGAACAACAACAACAACAAAAAAAAAAAACTACTTTGAAAAGAAACTCTTGTCAACCTGAGTGAGAGAAAAGTCTAAGTGGACACCGGGAAGTGTCGTGTGAGTCGGCCTTCATACATGATCAGCCTTGGTCCTGTCGAGCCGCTCCTGCCGCAGGAGGCTCCTGGAACTGCGTCTCCCTTTCCACCGAAAACTCCTCCAGAGGTATCGTCGACAGCTGGGTGTCGTTCAGCGCGTAGGAGTCGGACTGCAGACACAAGCGAGCCGCACAGTCATGCCAGAGAATCACACCGTGGTATTTACTCCTCTTTTTATCACCTTGTTTTTTTTTGTTTGTTTACATCTCTTTGGTCTGATTTACATCCTTGTCGAATATCTTTAAAGTCTGTAAAAGTTACTTTTATTCTGTTTTATTGAGGCGCACCACCTCCAAAAACTAGATTAACTACACTGGATTAAGTTTTTTTTTCTTTTTAATATAAGATTGTAATGTAAATGTCACTAGTGCAACAAACACCACACTGTAAACATGCTGAACCACCTCTGCTGCTCCATAAGGGATGCGTAAGCTGCTGTGACCTTGCTAATAATCTCTCAAAAGGACAACAGTCTGGCAATAATTATAGGTCAGACTTGAATGTACAGTAATTATTTTCTGCCCAGAGGATTTTCTAAAAAAACAAAACAAAAACAACAGCAGCAGAGCATGAACGACGTCATGAAGTAGTGTGGAATTATCAACTGGCTTCCTTTACTGTTTAAAACCACTGCAGCTTATGGCAATTAATCTGACGTTTGCACAGAGAACTTATGTTGAATTTGTGATCATGTTACATACATAACAAACCCAGAATAAAAAACATTGTCTCAGCCACATCTTAGCTACATGCATGTCTGACTGTTTTCATATGTTTTCCTGATCAATGAGTGAAATGGATCTGATGCTACTGAGAGACAACCCACTGACACTGACTGTTAGGACTGTTAATGTGCTTCAGACGATAAAGTAAAGGAACATTTCTGGCCTTTTGTATAAACCTGATTCACTTTGTGACCTTTAACCTGATATCGGATGGAAAAATATCAAATAAGTGAAACGCCACACACGTTGGTCTTTCACATCAACGCTGCTCTTCCTGTGAAACATTTCGATTTATCAAAATTTCTCGACGTTAAGCCTGCAACTAATCCATTCAGTGCATTTCTGGTGTGATATCATGAGTTATTCTGTAATTTAAATGAACTTTTCATAAAGTCAAACCCTGCAAACAGTCCGACCCACAGCGAGCATAACGACCTTTCTTCTCCCAGAAACAGCGTCTATGGGCCGACACCACTGAAACTCACCATGCATGTATCTTGGGTGTTGAGCTGAGTGAAAAGCCTCTCCAGCTCGTTGCTGTCCGCCACTTTCTTCCCTGCTGCGCCGCCGTTGACCTCCATCTCTCTCCTGGCAGCTCCGTTGAGCCCGGCGGCCCCCTGGGAAGAGGAAGAGGATTCCAGCACGGCGCTGTGCCCCGCCTGGGGAGTGGCTTGAACCGTCTTACACATCATTAACCTGGGGATTACACGAACACACAACCACGCACACAAACAGATGAAACGCTTCTCCGCTGCGGACACATGCGAGATATTAACCCCCAGCAGCATCCATCGGCGGGTTATTTCTCGTTGTTTCCGTTTGGCGAGCACGTCTGCTCTGAACCGACCTGCCGCGGTAGCTGAAGACGAGGAAGAGCACGCAGAAGATGATGCACGTGACTCCAATGTGGATCCCGATGATGATCCCCGTTGTGGACGTTTTGCCGTGGTCGTCTTTCACGCAGTCGCACGAGTCGTCCAGCACTGAGGAGAGATCACAGTCTCATGTTTACGTTTGCCCACCGTCCATCAAATAGAACCGACGACAGATCTGGTGGAAAATGTCGAAAGCGTTTTGAAGTGTCAGACAATCACCAGATTTCTCCAGCGCCTCCCGAAGCGAGACGAATCTCACAGTGGCATTTCCGTCGCCATGTTGGTTGTACGCAATCAGCTTTATCTCATAGAGCAGGGAGGAGTCTGAACGGGAGGAAAAAAAGATTAAATGTAACACAAAACCAGATTATCGGGAATCCTCGATGGAAAATTAGCTGTAACTAATTTTCTGCGACACATAATTGCTCCTTCTTTTGGAGGAAACCGCTCTGACAGAACTGTTAAACGTTCAAACACATTCCTATTTTACTGAGAATCTACTCAAGATTACCCGAGACGGTTTCCACGCCAAGTACAAACACAGCTCAGCTTGTTCAGCTCAAACCGAACAGTTAACCACAACACAATCAAATGTCAGAAAACACGCCGTCTCACCCAGCTGAGTGATGTTGTACTGGGTGGCGTTGCGCGGCAGAGTGATGGGGCCAGTGAACCGAGGTGTGTGCGCCCTCCTGTAGTACAGCCTGAAGCCGTGATGCTGGCCCATCTTGGAGGACGATTCCCACGTCGCCTGAACAACACTGCTGTTCACCACCTTAGTGTGGAGCGAAGGAGGCGCCGGCACTGCAACACGATACACCGTGTCAAGAATGTCAAGTACGACAGCAGCACGATCAGAGCAGCAGCAGCAGCAGCAGCAGCGGAGCGTTTCTTATGTAACTTTGGAAACCCGGTGGCCAGAGGAAAACACAGGGAAGACACAAATATTCAAATTTACAAAAAACACATTATAACACTTAACTTTTAAATGACTTCCTTCACTTTGCAAAACACCAGGAAATCGCCCGTTTACTGAGTGCGTTCTCTCCTCTCACCTTCCCCATGCGTGCTCTCGGTGGCCCGGTCCGACGCTTTGCTGGCCCCGTGCGACGTGTAGGCCTTGACGTAGAAGGTGTAGCTGGTGGAGGGCTCCAGGTCCCGGATGATCTGCTGCAGCGTCGCCTTGCTGACAGCCTCCTCGTACTCCATCTCCACCGGGTCTGAAGGATGAATGGCGAGGAAGAGGGACAAGAAAACAAAGATGAAAGGAAATATAAACAGAAAAGACATAAATTGAGAAACAAAATGAGACGAGAGATGAATGGAAATCATCAAAATGATTGCTATAAATACAGTGTTTTTGCCATCATTTGTGGGAACGGGTCATTTTCGCTGGTTTTCATCAAAGCTGCTGTCGGCTGATCGCTAATGCTGAATAACAACGGCTGGGAGAATCGCAGGGGCGGAGCGGAGAGATGGAGGGGGTAAACAGGGGACTTGTACAGGATGTGTTAAAGCTTTTTATTGCTTTTAATTCGCAGACACCCAGCCATAACTGCTATCTGCCACGAGCCCTCGATCCATTGGGCCGTGCCATCTTGGAAGGATAATTACAGCAGATACTATTGGTTGGTCCCCGGGGCCATTAATTATCCATCCAATAGAACCGCTGCGGAGAACATCAACCGGTGCGACGGCACTTTAACGCGCAAACACTCCGCACGCGGGCCGAGCCGGAGCTGTAAGTACACACTCGCTGCACGTGCACGGACGGGCGTGCACAGACGCATCATAACAGTAATCAACAAACTGGGGAAACAAATCTGATACGTTTTAATGTAATCACTGCTGCTGATGAGGCTGGATGGTGGAGAGCAGGGACTTGTGCTGTGGGCCTGTTTCATCTTCACAGAGGAACAATCCCCCGCGCTAATATTTACACACAATAGCAACTGTAATTTAATATTTAAGTATAATGTAATGTTAGCCAGTTGCCTAATTAATTTCTGATATTAAGCATGTATTTCGCTCTGTGTCATTAATTACTGCACTCATGTGAAAATGTTTCCAGTTTGATTTTAGTTTATAAAGTTTTGACTGTAAACTAGAAGTTAAAGAGGCGACTAGAGGTAAGTATAATCTACACTGTCTTTATAAGTTACATAATAGATCTACAAATATAATTGCATACTAATCATACAACTTATTTTAAACCCTAAATGAGGATTCTCTATGTGACAAATTAGTCACAATTAAAGTACGTTTTTCTTTCTGTGCATTTAACTGGAGTGTAGTTGCTTTTTTTTTTTTAACTGAAAAAAACCCCAAAACTTTAGGTCCTGAGTGTCTGTCACCAGCAGATAAATAGATAATTTATTCTAATCTGTATTATGAGTTTGTATGCACCACATCTAATTAAACCTCACTCTTATGTAGCTCCATTGCATCTCTTGCTTAAAGCCTCCATCGTGAGGACCCACCTGCCGTCCTGCGGATGTGCAGAACATAACCGATGATGTCCTCGGTGTTCTGCTCGGGCTTCCTCCAGGACACCTGGATGGTGGTGGGTGAGAGGGCCTCGGCCCGCACGTGGGTGGGCTCGCCGGGCAGGCCGTCGGCCCAGAGGACCGTGAGGCGGGCGCTGGCCTGCGTGGAGCCGGCGCTGTTCTCGGCGATGCACTGGTAGATGGCCTCGTCGTCCTGGCTGATGCTGTAGATGGTCAGCGTGCTGCGAGGGACAGTACGGTCACAGGTTAGATTCCCTGACGCACAGCGGGAGGCTGCAGCTCTGTTTCCACCTTTAACCCGGATTAAAAGGAATAAATCACCAGCACCGCTTCAGCCTGGAAAAGTTACTGCAACATATGAAACGCTTACACGGCGCCAAACAAGAAGAGTACCGGTGCTTGAACAAACGCGTCTCGTGTAGTTTTTTTTTTTTTTTTCCCCTCAGAAAAGGACCGGACACAGCACAAAAGATGAATGTGACATTATGTCAAGTGCAGGAGGCGCCGCGTTGAGCCGTGAGAGAGATTTGCGATGCTCATCACACACGGCGAAGAGCGGCAGTACGTAGAGAAGGTCTTCAGTCATGCAGAGCACATACTTTCAGACTGATTTGTCTTCCACTGGAACTCCCTCCAGAGTCCATAAATCTATTTCAGGTATTTCAAAAAAAAAAAGAAAAAGAAAAAGAAAAAAAAAAGTGATTTACCTACATCCGTGTTACCGATCATATGTCCATGTATGCATGCACTCACACACACACACACACACACACTCACGCCTCTCCATAGTACCTCTGCCACTCTGCTCTTTGTCCTCATCTTTCTATCCCTGCTTCTTTGTTTTTCCTCCCACCTGGCCTATTTTCTGTTATATGAAGAAATATAAGGGATGTGGATGTATATGGTTCGTGTGTGTGTGTGTGTGTGCGTGAGTGTGTGTGTGTGTGTGTGTGTGTGTGAGCATCTTGAGTAGGTGTTCTTAAGCAAGTATCCATAAATCCAGTCTTTACATTTAGTTTTTTCCCTAAAGCAAAAAAAAAAGAATAATAAAAATAAACATTTCCTCACATAGTGCAAATATTTCCTCAAGCAGTTTCCATACCAAGGTCACATATACAATCCATATACTGATAAAACAACAACAACAACAACTGTGAATGTACAAAAGTCATAATTTCATATGTTTTCATCACAGTGCTGTTGAAATGTGTAAAATCCAGACAGTAAACACGTCATTTATTCAACATTTGTCCAAAAACAAGGTGTTGATGAAGACATTTACTTCATATGCCAAACTTAGTGACTTTTTTTTTTCCAGTAATTATTTAATTTTGGCCGACTGTGGCTGAGGAACCACGGGGCAAGTTGCCAATCCATCCCAGGACAAACAGAGAGTCACACACATTCAATTTAAAGTGTAAAGGCAATTCTACAGTCAGCTCCCAGTTAATCTCAAAAGCCTGTGTTCTGGACTGTGGGAGTTTCTGGAGAAAACTCTGAGGACAGACATGCAAAGTCCACACAGAGAGGCCCGTTTCATCCATCCGTCTTCTACACTGCTTTATCCTGCGGAAGGGCTGCGGGGCGCTGGAGCCAATCCCGGCCCACTGCGGGCCAGGCTGCACCCTGGACGGCTCACCAGTCCATCACAGGACAAACACACACCGAGACAGACAAACACACACACACACACACACTCACATTCTCAACTAGGGGCAAATCAGGGTCAGCAGCAGTCAACCTCACATGCATGTGTTTTGGGACTGTGGGAGGAAACAGGGAACCTGGAGGAAACCAACACACACACACAGGGAGAACATGCAGACTCTGCAAACCCAGACTCTCTTACTGTGAGGTGAGCGTGCCACCCCCCCCCCCCCCCCCCCCGAAACAATTGTGATAAAACTGTCTCCTTAAAAAGCATTTAACTCATAAAATTTGTCAATAATAATAAAACTCACATAAAACAAATCTGCTGCAGTAAAAACAAACTTCTCCTGTCATTAACTGTGTCAAAAAGAAAGGGCATTAAATTCGAAATGGCTTTTAATGTAAAACTATAAGAGGAATTCCTTTCCACCAGTGTTGTAAATCGGTTCATTGGGTGCACATTTACGCATTTAAAAAGTAATTTTAACCACCATGCCCTGCAGTCAAGCTACACTGTTTTAACACATTTTCGTCTTTCATTTACTCTGAATACCGAGTTGTCTTATGAGATGGGAGGATTTCTTTTCACTGACCCAGAAAGAGCCCGTGGCCGCAGTGCGCCGCCTCTGGGACACACTGCTGTCGCAGGATATTTTGGGCGATGCCAGACTGTTTTCACTGTGAACGATCCAGAGCCTGATGACCCCGCTTGAGTTTATTGAATTTAAATGAATGACAACGTCCATATTTTTCTTACAAAGTGTTCGACAAATAAAAGCGACATCTTTTGCTCATTGTTAGCTGGGATTGGCTCCGGCGCCCCGCAACCCTGACCTGGATCCAGCGGTGTGCACGACGGATGAATAGATTATCATCAATGCAAACTTGAAACAGCAGTGTTAATCTTTTGACATCTCACTAAGATTTACTATTAAAAAAAATTAATCAAATTCCTTCCTCTGAAAGGGTGTGTTACCCTTGGTGATGACATTTCCGAGAGCAGAAGTAGTTTTCAAATAAAGGTTTGTACCTTCAGGCTTTCGGTTCTCATGCTGTGCTTCGCATTTAAGCAGGGGAAATGATTGATACGGAACGCAGCAGATCCTGAACGATCCTGCTAATCTGTCACATGCAGTCTGCGAGAGGCCGCCCGGCAGAATGTCATCTTCCTCTGACGGACAGGAAGCCTCCTCTGTGTACTGAATCGCAGTTTATTAAGAAATGTTGGCACAATCCTTTGAGGACAAGCAAGCAATTTATGGAAGGAGCGGCGTGTCAGAGTGTGCGCGGGCTTTTATTGGACGCCTTGTGGACCTGTGAAATGGGACATGAGCGAAGTGGCATTTCAGCTCTCGGCAGCACTGACCTCACCCCGGCAGCAGCCCGGTTTTGTAAGGATGGATTTGTAAGGACACAGGAGCGCTCTTCTG
Source organism: Salarias fasciatus (assembly GCF_902148845.1). NCBI lineage: Eukaryota > Metazoa > Chordata > Actinopteri > Blenniiformes > Blenniidae > Salarias > Salarias fasciatus. The sequence goes on from NC_043745.1 coordinate 24,741,547, forward strand.
GGTCATCAGGCAGGGTGGAGAATTGAATCAATCCATTTCCTTTTCAAAACCGATGTGCGGGGATACAGCGACGGTACGCGAGTAATCTGGGCCGGAGTGGGGCCGCGAGGTGGACCGGTTATTATTCGTTCCAGTCTGCCAGGTGGATTCAATCTGGATAATTATCAGGTCAAAGAGGCCCTCTGTATTTCACCCTCTCTGAGCCAATCTCACCTCTGACCCCTGAGGTGGCAGCAGTCACCAGCTCTCAGCTCGCTACTCAACCATCACGTTTCTGACAGCCTTTCATATCAGCGATGGATGGAGTGTTTGCAAAGGGAACAGGATGACCAGACCCAGCAAAGAGGCCCCCGGGGATGTACGACTCCACGCCACCGGGGACCGGATGGGCCTCAGGAGAGTGTGAAAGGAAGGCAGGAAATATTTCACAAGGAGTTGCCTGTTTGAGGCGGTACAGTGGCGTCCACCTGCATGCATGCGTGCATGCACATTGACGCACACAGAGGCCGATCCTACAGGCGTGCGCTTTATGAAATTCCACACCTGCTGTAAAAAAAAAAAAAAAACATCCGTTTGCAGCTTCCTGGATGAATGCTTTAGTAGATTTGAACCAATACATGCAGATATAACGCTGCTCTGGTTTTAAAAAGAACTTCTGTTTAATTTCTACACGTGTGAGTGTTTCTGCAATAATCATTGTTATTTTCTCCGTTTAACAGGACAGGAGTTTATATCTTGTTTCATCTTCATCGTAGTGACCCTTGATTAAGTTGTTTGACTAAAGGGAGGCACAGAGTTTGTTGAGTGGATCAGGTTATAGTGCTGAATCACAAACCTGTTTAAAGGAAACAGAAGATGCTTTTCTATTTAATAATTCTTGGGCGAAACAAGTGCTGCACAAAGAAGAGTCATGAAGGAGAGAGACTCATGTTTTTGCAAGTTTCTTTTGTCAAACAAACCTCTTGAAGTCACTGAAAAACGTAAGTGCACAAGTACTTTACAGTGCAGTTACATTCTGCGTTTTACTGAATGAATTTAAATAAATTGTACACAGTTGACAGTGAAGAGGATCATAGAACTGAATTTCTGTCTTTTCACATTAGAAGACACTGCTAGTGGCAGCTGGGATTTATGGAGAGGGCAGGGGACAGGGTGAGACGGAGGCACAGGATTAAACATGGTGGCTAAAAGAAAAAGGACTGATGTGTTTCTGCGGCGCACTGCAACTGATTCTATATTTTCAGAATTCATCACTGTTAAAAACACGTGGCTTCTAAAACGTGTCGGAATGAAACAAATAATCACTTTAAACTCCAACTGCGACAGAAACCTGAGAACAGATCAATCTGTGTTGAACAGCCGACTTGAAGATAAACGTCACTGGGTTTGAGGCCTGAATTTGGGCTCCAGAACTGAGCTTTCCTGCCCTGACAGGCCGACACCATCATTTACTCATCAGTCGGAGGTGGTTTCCCAGACTGACGGGCCGGGGGACTCGCTGACAGGCCGGCTGTCGGGCCTGTTGTTGGGCCTGTTGTTGGGCTGTGTTTACTCTCCGTTGTCTCTGAGCAGCAGCCCCATCAAAAGCCAGCCGGGCCCTTCTGGATTCAGCAAGAACGAATGGGAAACAAAATATGGGGACAAAGAGAGAACAGGAGAAGAGGTGGGAAAGGGGGAGGGGAGGAGCGATGAGCTGTCTGTGGCCTGAGAGGAGGGAAGGGCTCAGGGATATGACTGATTACAGGCGGGGTCAGAGTTCAAGGCCAATGCCCAGGCCCCAGCTCCTCTGTAATGGGGCAGGAAGGGGGATGAGGGGCGCGGAGAGGGGCCGGGAACAAGAAAGGCAGGTCTTAGTGAGAAAAAAGAGGAGGAAAAAAAGAAGTAGTGGTGTAGGGGGGGGGGGGGGGGGGGGGGGTAATCCTTTGAAAGGATTCAGCTACAAAATGCCTAGGTTTGAGCGGTGGTCTGTTTCAGATGTCGGTCTGTCAATTAAGAAAGTCAGTGCGGCTCCAACACGTACTTTGAGGATTTTCCTTTGAATTTTACTGCAAAACCTAAACTCAACGGCACAAACATGAAAAATCATATAATGATTTTCAGTTAATACAAAGTCTTTTTTTTTAATCTGCGTTATCGACATTTATAACAAACACGAAACATTCAACCTCACGATTTATCCGTTTGATGTGAGACTGCGAGCGGCGTGTGGGATGATCACACACGCCAGAACGAGAAGACTGAAGCTCGAGGTGAGTCTTCATACTTAATTAGCAGCAGCTCTCCAACACACTCCCAGCAGCCACGGTAGCATGTTTTACAGCAGCCTGGTCAGCAAAGGCTGGCAATGAATAGGCTAACAACAACACTGGCAGTGTGTGTGTGTGTGTGTGTGTGTGTGTGTGGCGTGTCAGGATGTGAGCAGGTGCGTAGATCTGCTGAGATGTGACAGTGATAGTAACGTGAACGCCTCCACCGCGGAGCGGTGATGCCTGTTTGCAGAGGCAGCCAATCGCCGCGGCTCTGACATCAGTGCGTGTCGTGTGCGGCGCTTCGCGCAGCTTTGTCTTCTCCCCGCGTGTTTGCCGTGTACAGTGTGTGCACGGACGGGGAGTAAAGGGCAACGGCGCTGGCGAATTTTCTTGTTTGATTATGCGTGTGCACAAAATGAATGATTGCACGCACCATGGGGCTATTTGTGCACATACTGAGTCACTTGCTTTTTGATTAATGTGTGTGCATGCGTGTGTGTGAATGAAATGTACAATCAATTCTCCTTCCTCCCCTTGTCCGATTTGCTCTTGAAGGTCAGCGTCATGAGAGATGGCTGAGGGCAGAAACCTTTGTGCGTAGCCTCACACATACACACATTCATACACACACACACACACACACACACACACACACACACACACACACACACACACACACACACACACGAATCGCCACTCTAACCACACGTATTAATTAAAACCTCTCTGCTAGGTATGATGCTCTGAATATCTAGGGTTCTCCTATCAGAAGATAATGTATGAAAAAAAAAAAAAAAAAAAAAAATATATATATATATATATATACATATATATGTAAGAACAGAATAATTGTGCAGCCTAGAGCTTTAGAATTCATTTGCATATCATTACTGTTGTTTAGGCTTCGTTCGGGAGGTAAATTGTGCCCAATTCCACATGATTTTCCTGCCTTCAAGGACCTTAATGTCACCACGGAAAAGAAAAAGAAGAAAAAACGAAAAACGCACCACATGGGTCGTTGGGCTTCAGGTAAAACTGAGGGCTTAATGAATTTACCACCCAGGCATTTACAATAAACTAATTATAGGATGGCTACAGCTCGGTGAAGGAGCAACATGTGGTTTTTGCCTCTCCTCCCTGCAATGTACACACTCGAGATGCGAGAAATGTTGCCGACACTTAAGGCAAGAAGGAGCCCTATATGTGGAAAACACTTTTTCAATATCTGAAATCCAGTCCACGGCGAGCGTCAGCTCAATAACACAGAAACATTAACCCTGTGAGCCCTTTCATACATGAGCATTCTGACAAGAGTGTAAACAAATACTGTAAAGACATGCAGGGGTGTTTTATGATGCTGTGTTGTTAGTGACACTTTGGTAAAATGCTCAGTCTTTTCTTGAAATCTTAAATTTTAATTGACCATTTCTAAAGTCGAGTATTGTAAAGGTTGTTATTAAACTAATATTTGTCTTCAATACTGCTTTGCAGGCAGATATTAATGCAGTGGATTCTTGTCTTCTGGTTGCAGGGTGGAGGGACGAGCCCTCATCTGTCCTTCACCTCATAAAAAACACAGAACTGCTGAACCCAAAGCTGCTCACATGGATGTCGAGCACCGACGATTCCAGCTGTTGCAGGACTGCCGAATCTGTGAACACGAATCCGTTCAACTTTGCTTCAAAAGAGGCTAATCTTGTCTCAATATGGGGGAAACTAGACATTTTCTAAATGACCACAGGACGTCTCTGTCAAGCCCATCCTGGATTTGAACCAGGGAGATTCTTGCTCTGAGGCAGGAGAGAAAACCACTACACAGCTAGTAGTCAACATATTCTGAGTCACCCACTGACATCAAACATAAACTTGGTCATGTTTTTGTTGTAATTGCTATTCAATTGTTTCTTTTTCTTTTTTTTTTTTCACATTTGAGCGAATGTACTGTAAAAAAACAAATTTTTATAGCTGTTTGATTTATGATCAGTGACTCAGGAAGCAAATCAACCAGCATTCAAAATAACATTTTTTTTTTTTTTTTTTTTTTTACTGGAGTGGCAGGAATAACAATGTGTTTGATAAAGAAAATAATGTACAACTGATAATAATAATCTCAAGAGATAAAGGAACAACAAAGCGAAAAATCCTGCACATGATAAACACTTCATGGTGTAGGTTTGAGCAGAGGTACGTCTGATTGATCAGAAAGATGCATTGTAACAACTATTCAAATGATTTAGGCAAATCTACAAACAACTCTTGTTTCATAAAAATAAGGGCCAACATGAACATATTATGACGAAGGCAGGACTAAGAGCCTAAACAGGAATGCTTTTCACATCCAGATTGTTTCCCACATGACAAACGGTTGGCATATTAACAGGTTTTCTGTTCGAACAGTTCAGCTCCTCAGAGCAAATTCCTCACAAGCACATCAAGCTGCTCCGCTCGCTAAACGGCTGACTGCATTTCCTGGTCAACCAGCTGAGTTTATGAGCTAATTAGCTAATGGTAGATCTCAAGCTGAGGCCTGCCTCCTCGAACCAATCACAGAGCGGGGTTTGTGATGCATGAGATTCATATTATAGCAGGTCATACAGTAATGGTGGCGAGTGGAACTGCTGTGATGCTCTGACTCCCCCGCTCCATCTCCTTCGTCCTCTCCTCATTTATTCTTCCTGTCGACTCATCACTTCTCTTTTGACCACCCGCTCATTTTTCTCCTCTTTTATTCTGCATCTGTGTCTGGCCTCTCATTTATTTTCCCTCTCTTCTTTCCTCCCGCGTTGGTCCCTCGTTCCATCTCTCTGACTAACATAGACTGGTGGAGGCAAGTGGGAGTGGAGTCGCGTGTGTGTGTGTGTGTGCGTGTGTGTGTGTGTGTGAGTGATGGAGGTGTCTGCTTCCTTCACTCACTGCAACCCAGGACCGGTATTGATTTTTTATAGCCATATTTAATATATTCAATTCATATTTCTTTCTTTTTTTTTTCTTTTTCTAATGAATAATAACAACATACACGGATGAATGGCTTCTGGGGCCAACTTGGAAAATTGAACTTTGCATGTGCAGCGATGCATGATAGAATTTACTGAAAAACACATTTACTGGATGGAGTGGAGTCATTTACAACGCGGCCACCCAGCAGGATTAGCAACAGGCTGGAGGCTCCTACATAAGCGACTGTGTTGCAGAAAAACCAGCAGGATAAACGGTGGCAGACCATGACATATTAACAGCCACTGGTTAGCAAAAATACATATTTTCATCAATTCTGAGATGAACCTCATCTAAATGCCTTTCTATGGCATGCATAATGCATCATATACCATAATGGCACATGCAGAGCTGTATCAGAATGACGCGAGGTGCTGAGAGCGGTAACTAGCTGGTTCCTCCTCCTCCTCGTGACATCGGCGGGGACTGCCATGGGAAAGCATCCAACATCCAGTCAATACGCCGCTCGCACACACAAAGGCACAAATAAGCCGAGGCTCATGTCTTGGCAGGCGCGAATTCCAGCAGCTGCAGCGTTAGAAGCAATGGAAACGCTGAGAAATTGAACATCTGATGATGCCAGTGATGGGATCAAGGCAGCAGTGATTAATACTGACACCAGTATTACTCGTGTGAGCCGAGTCCAACTGTGATGCGCTGTGAGAGGCGGCGATCGTCGACGGCAGGTGGCTTCATGTAGCAGCCTACACAACAGCTATCACATCACTTTAGGCTAAAATCATATCATGAAACCAACGTAGCGTTTTACAGATCGGCCGTTAAGAAGAACGACTGTTGAGGTACCTGGCTGAATTTGCCCTCTCCGTTTTGACGACAACAAATCATTATTGGGCGCTTTTCTATGCAAATGGCGGCGTGATCTCCAGCTGCACTTGCCTGTTGTTGTTCCTGAGCTTGACGTGTCCCCCGGGCTCCAGGATCTGCCCGTTCTTCAGCCAGGTGAGCCGCGGCTCGGGTTCGCCCTGCGCCTGGCACGTGAAGATGGCGGTGGTGCCGACGGGCCGGGCGATGGACTGCGGAGGCTGAATGAATTCTGCCGGAGCTGAGAAACACAAAAAATAGATAATCGGATAACATGACCTCGCTCGGGAACTCGAAAGGCCTCACCGGGTAGCGCAGGGCCTGAGAAATGAAGCTATGGATCGAGGGGTTTGGAAACAGGAAAGGAACGAGTGAGAACGGGGAAGGAAAACACGAGCGCGAGGAGACGTATGGTATAAATACTGCTGTAAATCTATAAGTGAGGGTCAATCAGAAGGATTAGCAGAGACCCCAGATCAATGCAGGTACAGGGAAACGAGAGAGCGAGAACAGAAGAGGAAAGAGAAAAATGAAGATTATGTGAAAAATTCCCAACAACTGCATCACTTCAAATTAATATGCTTCACAAGAGCGAAGTAATTACATGAAAATAAGCAAGTGCAGTTCATTGTTTCATCGTATCTGGCGTCCGGTCACATTCCAGGCTTCTAGCTGTGGTCAGTTATTCAAGTCAGACGACGCATGTAGCAGCGAAGGTGTTGTGTCTTTAAACATTAGTGATTAAAGTTACATCTGCTAGAGTTTAATTTCTGGCCTGCTGCTTTCATATCGCCTCTTCTGCACTTGTTATTGTTCCCAGCGGTTAAAAGTCATTTGATGGCCTGAATTATTTATGAATTATATAAATTAACTCGGGGAACGTGACGGTAATTGTATCTGGGAGCGATCACCAGAGGGCGGAGCCCCGGAAAGCCTCAACATGAGGCCGATCATAATGTGTGGCGTAAACGCTCTCCACCGTCCCATCTTCTTCACCCTTCTATACGAGCAACGCGACACAAACTGAAACATTTAAGCCTCAATATGAATGCAGCTTGATGGAGGATCATTGATCGTCACCATAATTCAACTGGTTTTTACTTCTGTATTTATTCTTTATTTTAATTCTTTTTCAAAAGTATTAACGTATTAATGCGAAGTGTTAGTTTGGTAAAACATGTCTTGAGGGTCTTGGATTTGGGACTGCCATTTATAAAGCTGTGTTTCACACAACACAGTAAAAAGCCAGTAAATTCTATATTTCTTATCAAAAAGACACAAACTGCATGCATGTAAAATGAATGTGTGGACTGAAGGACTTATGGGAACTTTGGATCTTTATCTCAGTTGGGCTGTATGATTCTGTCGAGTGTCGCAGCACCGAGGAGCAAACGGGCAAAAAGAAAACAGTATGCTTTCTGCGAGTACACCAGAAAAAGCTGTAAAGCAGCTCATGTTTCTCGCCAGAAGCCCTTAGCTTTCAAAAAGTCACAGCGACAATGAATAGAGTACAAACAAGACGATAAAAGAGGCTGACGTTTGTGACTGAGGGAGGGCGAGTTGAGTGCACCTTTATCACAGGATTACTGTACGTTCTCCCTCTCATATTACACCCCACACTTCAAAACGCAGTTTTATTTTGTGTTTGCAACGATTCTACTACATTCTTAGTGGAAAATATCATCCTCAAGGTTGTTGATGACTGGTGATGGCATCTAACCAGTAACCTTGCTGGGGAATTGACACACTATTTGGCAACTTATGGAACAAAAAAAAAAAAAAAACTGTAGTAGTTTCTTGACAGTGGAAGCAAGATTATTTTTTTTCGCAGAAGTCTTCTCTCTGTACTTATATGAGCTCTCGTGCAGAAAATGAACATTTGTGACTTCCCTGCTGTTGTTTCACAGACTGCCCTCATGCTGCAACACTTTCCTCAGATGTTTCAACAATACAGCTATTTCATATGTATTAAATACTAGGGAGGTGGCATTAATCAACATGAAGGTGGGATTGATTTTGAAGCCCAGGATAATAAAAAATAATTGAGCAGAAGGAGGGGAACACTAGCATTATGCTACTGTTTTGATTGGGTCATAACCGCAGTGATAAAGTGGGATGCTGGTCGTTTGACAGCCATCATGGCTCTAAATCGGCTGTCAGTGTCTCAGAGAGCAATCCAAGACTATAGCTTTTGACTGATGGCCGCAGAATTCACCCTATATCTCATATCTGTCAGCTTTCCTCATGGTGTAAAGGGGCTTTCGATCAATTTCTCAATACTATCTGACTTCCCGATCTGTACAGAAGCTTGAGGCACTAAACTTTATGCCCATATATTTTCCTGTTAATTTCTGCAAAAAATTGGACTGATAACACAATCACTATGGAGAGTTTTCAACCTCAGATTAATACAGGGACTATATATAGCTGGACCGGCTTAAAATAAACAGCAGGCTGCGTGTTTACCGTGATGCAGACCCTTGTCACTGCAAAGCAATAATCCTGGGTAACAAAGCTCTGTGGCAGGACGACACACCAGATATATGTAGCTACACAGAAAATCACAATTTCATCCTGTAAGGATTTATTTGTTGATGAGAACAAAACTACTGAATAGAAACATCTACAAATTCAGGATTAGTGTGCCAAAGATCACTGTGAGGGCAGCTGGCCTTGCTTTGTTGAGGTTGTACATAAATAATCATTATGAGGAGTCAAAGATAATAATAAGACACTTTCTAGAACCCAGTGAAGAGCTGAGGAGGGTTCTGCTGTTCACTGTCAGTGAGAGTGGGCGCGTCTGCCTGCAGTTTGGCTTGACTGTAAGGTTTTGGATAAATAAAAGCGATGAAATGTTTTTTTTTTCCACAGAGAGAATCTGATGGGGCACCACAGAAAAAACAACAACAACAAAAAGGCTGGGGAAAGCTCTAAAATAAGACACAGATATCTTACTGGATTCTGTTTGATTTCAATTTGTTGTTTCTCCCCCCCTCCTCAATGTCCTATTTCTGGTTGCCACCCTGAGTGACAAAACGTTGTGTGACACTTCCATTTCCATTCCGCCACTGGAAAGCGAAGGGGCCCTTAGGCACTTGAATGGAGGCAGCTGACAGCATGAGATGGTCCTTTCATTTATCTCTCCCTTCCCCGGCTCCATTGTCACTGGCTGTGTTCTTTGAGGGCTGACTTAAAGGTGAAGGTCAGAGGGAGCTGAGGAAGATATTGATTTGCACCTGTAAGGGTTTGGGTTAGATCATCAGCGCCGTCCATCCATCTTGCTCTTGTTTTCCCGCTTGTCTCTTATAATTTGACTTCTCCTCTGGTATTCGTTTCTCTTCACCTGCTGCTTCTACACCGAGGGAGTGGAATTATTGTAATTTATTTATAGTGTAAGTGCATTTGTTGATGTGTGATGGTTTTGTAAGCGCTCCTGTCTGAATTAATTTGGGGTTGAAGTTCCCGGCCGTTGTACTCCTTTTCTAAATTGATAGCTATTGAGAGCCTCTCCTGTTCACAGAGGTGTCAAGTGTCTTATTTCCATGGCGTGTTAAAGCAATTCCTGGAGGACACGCAGGAAAACATTTTTTTCTCAGGATGAAACAAGCCCAACACACATATTTATTTGGAGTTAACAGCGCACCTTTGTTTCTAGAAATCAATGACAAAAACCAAAGACATTGACACGTAATTAACATCCATGGCGCCTTGTCTTTGTCCCGGACGGGGTGCGGGCTCGTCTCAGACTTGACAGGCAGATGAAATGAAATATTGATTAGGATCAATAATGCTATGGGCTTGAGGCAAAGTGTGGTCCATCGGATCGATACATGCCGGAGGTTTCATGGTGACAATTAATGCGCACGGCCACACACACACACAGACACACACACACACACACACACACACACACACACACACACCTGGCCTTTCATCCAGCTGGTAAAGTCATCTCTCTTAACTCCTGTCACACATACATATTAAAGATCTCACTTCAATACAGAAAAAAACAGATAAATGAAAAATACCATGCAGTAAAAAAAAAGTGAACACATTGATAAGGCCCTTTGGTGGTCTGACACAAAGACGTGCGTCCTGAACTCTGCCATGCAGAGATATATTATTGACGATCAGGTTATGGTCCAATAATACAACGTCTTTTGCGCTGATATGACGGCTCACTGATCTTTATTAACCTGAGTTGAGTTTAACACCTGGTGTGTTTTGTTGACACTGACAGGCCAGGGTTGGTCATAGAAAGCGTATGGTAAAGCATTAAAATCATTTATTTGAGGAATAACAGAGGGACTGTCCGCAAAACGAGCCGGAGACTTCATGAAAATGTGAATTTTGAAATAAAGAGAGGACTGATGCATTTACATCTCAAACATGAGCTCCAAATATCCAAATGGTCGACAGATTGTCATCACATATGAAACTTAATCAAACAAAGTAGGTCTGATAACCACACTTTTATCATCGATGACCAAATCTTTTCATAATTCTGAGTAGAAGAGAATAAAATTGAAGCGTCAACTCCACTCCTTTACTCATCAAAAAAGGTAAAATATTTTATAAAATAAACACCCAACATGAAACTGATTATCATCACATTAAAACAAGAAACCTTTCAGCTTATAATGTGAAAGATTTTAGCAATATCAATAAATATTGTATTTAAATAATAAACAGTGAGTGTTTTATCCTCACAACCTTCTTGGAACTGTTCAACCATGTTTATAACCATCTGACACCGGGCTCAGTGCCTCCAACTGAAATATAATCTTTGCTCACCTTATCTCAACAAAGCTATTTACTGTTAAAGATGTATTCATGTGGCTGGAGATATCTCACACACTGCAGGAGAGTCGGCATCGGCAGCAACTGCAGCTCTTCAAGTGACCACAAAAGCTGAACCTAAATGTCCGACTGCTTCGTCCTGCCAGGCTGTGGACGTGTTCTGTGCTGCTGGTGTTGGTGGTTCATATTAATGGTTCATGGAATGACGCTACATTAATCTGCTAACAAACGGTTTTATGTGTAACATTCAAGCATTTAAACCACTGAGCTGTTTGTTTATACCTGTCTGAGGGTCACAGCGCTGCTGGTGGGCTTGAATTGCTTTTCAAAAGAAAAGAATCTGTACGAACAAATAGAAGGTTGTGGAGGTCTTCGTGAGGGTGTAAATACATCCTGGAGGTTCACCGGGTGATGATGGAGCATGGCAGCTAGAAAACCTGATTAAAAGGGAACGGCATGTTTTGAGTTTGTCATGGGTGACAATTATGCAAAACCTTAAATCAGAGAGATGTTCACCACCCACTTGTTAAAACCTGGGGATTTAAAATATGTATCGCCTACGTCAGTCCCACAGCGGTGACTTGGGACCGTCGTGAAAAAGACACGATTTCAGCGCCTCGCTAGAATCATGTCGGAATAAATATGTTGTCAGTTCGGTCCACCCACCTGGTTCAGAGTCTTACGTTATCAACTGTGCTCAGGCGGATTTACGGTTTTACTCGCCGCACCACCTGTTTCACAGAACGAAAGCGTTCCTCAGATTCACAGCTCACCTTGAACCACAAGTCGACCTTGAGCCGTCCTCCGGACGCGGGTCCCTGGCTTGTTCGCGGCGCACACGTAGACCCCCGAGTGCTGCACGCCCACGTCTGAGATCATCAGGTTTCCGGTGCCGAGCACCTGGATTCCCTCCACGCCGATGGGACGACCGTCTAACCATAAGAGAAAGAGAGGGAGCAGCTGAGAATGATGGGAGGGACGTTATACACAGCATGCACTTATGTCAGGTGGGGTCAATATGTGTGTGTGTGTGTGTATGTTATATTTATTATTGTCGTGGAACCATCACAGCTTGCTGTCCTTGTGGATAAGCATAAAGCCTTCACAAGAAACACATCGTATGTGCACTACAGCGAAAAGAAAAGAAATCCTGATCAAGCAAAATTAAATCAACAAATGTCGGATTTTGAGAGACACTGTGTGATTTCTCCTCCCCATGGACGAAGCTTTCACAGTGAATGATTTAGAAAGAATTAAAATGCGATGAAGCTTCCAGTGAAACAAACCCACAGAGGAAGGTTGCAGCGTTCGTGATGGTCGATACAGTCTGTCTCTTCAGAAACAATCAGAAAGTGTTCCTTTATTCTGCAGTGAATCTAAGTTTTTTATTATTATTATTATTCTGAGCACTGATTCTCTCTATTTCAGCTCAGTTTAATACAATGTCTACATTCATGGTTTTATCTGCCAAAGCTTTTGAACTCTGGGGATGTTTCAGCCCCCGACTCTGGAACCGACTCCAACTGCAACTTCTAATCTCCTATCTCCATACACAGCCCACAGCTGCCTCCTCTCTGCTTTTGCTGTACTTACATGATAAGCTCACACTTTTCTGTGCTCCGTATCTCCAGTGTCAAACCTAAAAATGGTTTCAGACATCTTCCAATATTAGCTATGAGGCCAAGGGGGCATTTAATCCCATCTGTGCCGTTCATCTGCAGCCTTTAAGCCTGTATGGTGGAGATCTGTTTTGCTAAAAGGGCAACGAGACGGGCACCAGGCCGGACACCTGCAGAGCGACAGGCTTCACCCAGAGAGATAAAAACATGTGGCCAACAATTAACAGCTGCGTGCGTCTCTGTGGGAGGAGTTTTAAACATTTTTAACCGGATAGAACTGAATAGAATGAAGCAGACATTAAAGATTAGTGTACCAACAATGAGACAATGTTTCACAGCTCAGTGGAAAAGCAGAGACACTTTCTGCAGCTGGCAGTAGTGGCACTTCAGAGGAAGATGTATCGTCGATGGATAGAGAGAAAAAAAAATGTTTAGCAGCTCACGTGAGAAGAAAATAAAGAAATGAGAATGAAAAATAGAGCAAATGAAACCAGAGGGAGAGGGTGTCCACATTCTTCATGTCCCATTCAGAATGTCTCGAGGGGCTTTACAAACACACAAAATCATTTTGAAGGGACTACCGAGCATGTGTTTCACCTGATTGCTGCTTTGCACGGGTTAACAGTCTGTAGTGGCAGGTGAAGCAATTCAGAAGAAACTCGTCACAGCCACAGCAGAGACAGCAAACGTTAGCTTCTAACTTCACAACCGCAGCTTTGTTAATTTATTATTTCTGTGATGCTACTGCTTTATTGTTCACAATATTACAGTGAAAACAGCACAGGCATCTTGTGGAAATAGAATATCTTGATAGCATCTTCTGCTAATGTTAGCTTCGAGAGACCATTATCAATCATTTTACATGCAAACAGCTGATAAATGACTCCATTAACAAAAATAAGAACCGGAGCTGATGCCTGCTGTAGCTGCACACTGCGTGCATGCGTGCGCATATACGTGCATGTGTCTGTATGTGTGAAACATTTCCCACCCCTTCCCCTGACGATGAGACCCAGATGTATTCAGAGATCATTAGAAGCTCTGAGTATGAACCCAGTGTGACGCAAAACGCGGCTATACTCGTTTGTTTGCGGTTTGTCGGGAGGGATTTGGTGAGCACGTGTTTTGTTTTTCAAAAGTGTTTTTTTTTTCCTCCATGTGAAGGGAATTGTTTTTTAGCTTACCTTCTTACAACTGTCATTAAATTCAGGCGACCAGGATTTATTTTGATTGTACATGGATGTAGAAATGTCTGAAAATGTGCACTGATCAGTGAATGCTTCCACACAGTTTTCTGAAACAACTTCCACTAATAATATCTAACGTTTAGTTAAATATTTTTTAGCTGTGCTGAGGAATTTGTGTTACAGATGGATCAACATGATGGTCAATCTTGTCCATGACTGGCTGGCTGTACTGCAGATACTACAATGAATAGTGCAAGGGAGGTTTTGAATTTTTAAGCTGCAATAAGTAGTTCAAGAGTTATTTGTAAGAGAAGCATGCAGGCTGTCAGCTGTGACAGGAAAACAAGGGGTTTCTTCTCTGTGCAGCCTTTCATTTATTGATCGAATCAAATCAATCAATTTACCTGTAGTCTTTTTGTCATTTATCTGTCCATTAATACTTTGTTTATTAGTTCTTGCATTTACTGACTCATTTACCATCTGACGGTCATAATGCCGTTACAGATCAAGAAGAGGAGAACATCTCATAAAACAGCCTCCAACCAAAGTTAAAATGGTTGGTTCTGCTTTTTACAGTGATCTAATCTCCAGTCCCACATTGAAAACAAAACACTGCAGCAAACACAGTGACCTCTGAACGTTTTGCACCAGAGCGCTCCTTCCCAAACTCATCACAGATCTCCACAGGAAACCGACTTCACACAGGTTTCGACTGAAGTTGGTTTATGAATGTGATAAGAGCTGAAAAGTCTTTGAGATAAATCCCTCTGCTTCATTCAAACAATATGCAACTTTGTGTTAATTTAGAATGAACACAATTTAAGTAATCAATCATGACAAGTTGTCAAAGCGGTTTTGTCCTGCTGCTGCCATTGTGATGTGTTTTATTGTCGTTTCTGTATTTCCGTCTGTCATCAGTGAATCGCTGGACTGAGAAGTAACAGACCAGTGGACCTTTGTCTCAGCAGAAGCCGTCTTTTTCTGGGCTTTTTTTTTTTTTTTTGTGCCTTTTGTGCTATATTTCTTATTGTGTGCTTTGCCCCTCTCCATCAGTTTCTCTCTGTCAAGCGCTAATTAATTTAGTGTCAGAAGAGAAAGAGCGCAAGCTAGCAGGCGGCGCAGCTTCTCAATGAATAGCAGCAAACTAACTGTGGCATTAAGGAGTGACTGATGTGAAACTATCAGATTCATTATGCAGCTTATCCCGGCCTTCCTGCCGTAATCTAATACATACAAATCCCATCGTGTTGCCATTTCATTCAGGCAACATTGTGTAAGGCAATACCCTGAATCTGATTATGCCCAACCACTTGGGCGGGAGAGAGGGGGGGGAATTTACATTTGCAACAGCAAATCGGAGTGGATAACAAGCAAAGAAAAACAGATACGAAATTGAAAAATTGGTCACGACAGTCTCTGAGTGATAGTCAGGAAAAAAATTGCACATGGAAGGAGGAGAAAACTAATCGTATCTGTCTCAGCACCTCATAGCAATTACTCAGAGACTCTCCACTGCTTCCAAGGAGGTTCAGCTTCATGAGGAGATGAACCATGCATTTATCAACATGGAGTCAACCATAATGTTTACCTCTAAGGGCTAATGCTTAATCCAGAATACAGATGCATCCCGTATAATATATTCTGCACACATGTGCGTTACACAATGCAGGACAGAGCAAACGTGACGCCGGGAACATGCAAACACATGAGGACTCAGGTTTCACATGCATGGATGTAATGATTGGACCTCGGCTTAGAGACACAGTACCTCAAACACACCTGCACGCAGGAGGAAAATGAAAAATTCAAACAACATGCGCCTTGTGGGGGGTTTAACTTGGATCGGATGGGGGGTTTTTCTCACCTAGCCTGCTCCACGACACTATGGGGCGAGGATACCCAGTAGCAACACACTCCAAGATGGCAGTCTGGTGAACGGTGAGGGTGAGGTTTTCCGGACCGACCAGGATCATGGGCTCTTTGTACACAGACGACTGAGAGCCTGCAAGAAAAAGCAGAGAGGGCGGTTTAAGATGGAAGCGAACATGATGGATGGCATCCTTTAATTGGATTCCTCTGGAGTGCATTAGCTCAATATGCTGTATCTCCTGGATCGGGCAGGGGGACAATGGCTTGGTAAAGTCTCAGGAATATGCCAGGGAGATAAACAGCGGAGAATGCAGCGATTGTATTCGAGCAGCGGTGGAGAGAATGTTTATCTACAATTTGGTCACGCATGCTTGCCTTTCTATGACGGAAAACAAAAGTCTGCTTGTGGTATGAAGATTTGATAATCATTAAAAATAACAACCTGAAACAGTCAGGAGGGCCTCGGTGCTGTGTTTGACTCCCGCGCTGTTGTGAGCCACGCAGCAGAACTTGCCCCGGTCCTCCTCCCGCACTCCCGTGATCTGAAGAACACCTGTAGGGAGGAGAGTGTACCTACAGGAGACAAACACGGCAGTGAGACATGGAAAGCTTTGGAAAAGAGCTGAGAAAAAGAGCTGATCCCACCTCTTGTCTCGGGTGTCCACTGGCCGGCTGTCTTTCTCCCAGCTGATGACGGGCTCCGGCAGCCCGTGGATCTGGCACTGGAATCGAGCCACTCCGGACTCCTCGGCGCGCACCGACTCCGGCTGAACGTGGAAGTCTGCCATCGCTGGAGAAGAGAGGGAGGGAGGCAGAAATATTAGGTTGCGCTATCACAAAAACTGTCACGGAGCAACAAACGCGGCCCGCTCAAAGAAAAGGAGGAGTCCCACAACAGATGGTGTGGCCCCCGTGGATCACAGCATCACAGAGTCAATCTGGGATGGCATTAAAAGGAAGGAGCAGCGGAGACAACCTCATGAAAGAAAAATGCCTCAGAGAACCTGTAGCAACATCACTGTGTGTGATTATGTGCAATGACATGTGAGAAGAAGTCATCACAATATTAACATCAAAAGATCGACTCTGTTTGAATAATTCCGGTAAAAATTACCTGTGAAAAGTTTTCTTTTGTGTAATTTCAAAACATCCTGAACAGTAGAAAAGGTTTCTCCCAGTTGAGTAATGACCAGATTATATTTCTAATAAACCTACATATAAATACATACACATTGCATATGTATAGGTTTTCTTTGGAAATAATGAATGAATAATGAATAATTAATTGCATAAATGTTGTTCCAGGTCCTTCATTTATTTTTAAAGACTTATATGGAACCCAAAGCATCAGTACAAATGTCACCACAGAGAAGCAACGCTCTGTCGTACCACTAAAGTAACTGAAACAGAATAAGATGTGACACATAAACAGCAGCTGAACACGATGTGCAGCCATCATTTACAGAGGAGGATCCTGACATCCATATGTGAAGTGCCAGGCACCCATATGGACTCACTGCCATATTTCCGCATTCAATATGTGGGTCAGGCACTTTTTGTTCAACATGGATGTTAAATACAGAGAAAGAAAACAGCATCAGTATCTTCACAGAAAGCTCCGTTCAGCGGCACTTCACATATCTGCTCCCTGCAGAACAAAGGCAGCGTCAAAGGTGGAGCCGGCAACAAACTCAATTAGAGAGAGGCCCTCTTCCTCCACAGTTCTCCCACCTTCTCCAACAGAAGTGCACTCATTTAAATGTCAACCATAATTAACTTGGACGAAAAAAGACTCATCTGAGCAGTGTTAGCATAATAAGAGGGACAGACCCCGCCACTGCTTACAGGAAGAGCAAGGATGAGCAAGGAGTAAACAACCTGACTGGAAAGGCTGGCTTATGTCGAAGACGTGCTCGCTTATTGTGCGCTCATCCTTCCACTGATATCTTTGGCTCTCAGCGTTTGTGTCCTCTTGTCTTCTATTCCCTCTGAGAGCACCAAGTTCGCTTTGTTTATTGACACATCCACCGTTCCCGGATTGAGTCTTTTGCACTTTCTGCTCAAGTTAACCTTGTCTTGTTTTTCTCTGGGGTTGATTAATAATTGAAAATGTCTGAATTTATATTAAGCTTAACATTTATATTTAAGGGCAAGAGGACAGAGAGTGGGAGCTATTTTCCAACAGTGTGGCTTCAGCATTGAATCATGGTCAAACACTAAGATTATTCTGATTAGCGCTTAATGAGTTGTGTGGCATTCTCAAACATGACTTGACCTTAGATCTCTGCATGGACGTGCGAAGCTCTGATGAGAATTAAACCATGCTAATTCAGTATTCTTTCACAAGTAACTGTTCAATCTCAGAGAGCCATATGTGAGAAGCCATAACTAACACATTGCTGCGCATTAATATGTTTTCCTCCAGATAAGATACGACTGTTGTCAGGTTAACAGATTTCTCTGGCTCATATTTTTTTTTACTTCGCCTCTTTACTTTAAGGCCACACTTAAACAGCTGTACATTTTACTGGGGTAATTCAGCCTAAGTGCTAATCTCAAAGGCCCAACTGTGATTTTTCCATGAGGGACTCGCAACCTTCCACTCGTAAAATGTTTGAGGTCAACTTCACGGAGAGGCGAGGAAGATTTTAACATCACAGCAGACATCAGTAATATTTTATCACCAAATCAGTCCTGAAGCACAGACTCTGCATTTTCAAGACCTTTCTGTTTACCGCTGTGAAGCAACTGCAAGTGAATGAATGTCTCAATGTAGCGACACCGTTTAATGATTAAAATCTCTGAATACCTGCCACAGGTTCAAACGGCTTGGACACTGATCAGCCCAAACATTATGAACAAAGGCTAAAGCGGATAAAGGGAATGATGATGATTATCTCTTTATTATTGCTCGGTTACATCGGGTAGCAAACAAAAGTTTCATTCTGAATGTTGATGTGTGAGAAGCGGGAGGGAGAAGCAGTCAAAGAAGAGTCAAAGGAGGGAAAAGCAGTGGTGTGTGTGTTCCCATAGATCTGTGTTCATATGAGAATCAAAAAAAGGAACCACACATTTTTAGATAATTGATGATGTACAGTATCATACCTGAAAAATATGCTTTGTTGAGAGCAGCTTCATTTAAATATGATTTTGAGTTCTATTGGGTTCCACTATATGATCAATATCCTCATGTACATGTTTCTAATCACCATTAATCCGATGGAAGAAGAGAACGAGAGCAAAAAAAATACTGATCAATACTAAAAACACAATCAGTATTTCCAACATGACTACGAGCACAGTTGGAGATTTGGCACAAGGCCAATAATTATTTTCTTTAGTTTAATGGTGATTGTCAGTAGTTTCAAATGTTGACATGATGTTTATGAATTACACACACGAGACATAATTCTCTATTGCAGCTTTTTTTTGAGAGAGACGATTTGTTTCATACTCTTCTATTTGCGGTCGCGACAGCCGACCGTGAGACTGCAGGTTTCACACTGGTGGTTAAAGAGCTTCATCATAAACCTACAGTGGTGGCAAGTTAGTTGTGGGATTCAAACCAGCACACCTGAAGCTCTCTTTCCTCACTTCTCGGCCACTGAGAGGTTTTACCCTAGAAAACCGATAATTAGCAGGAAAAGGAAAAAAAAAAAAAGGATTTCAAAGATACCCATCAAGGACAAACATTTGAGAACTGCTCTTTGAGACAGAGTGAAGTGGTCATTCCTCTTTGCTTGCTGCAGGGCAGGGTCTGGGGGGTCACACTTCCAGAGTTTAAAAGTCCTGTCAATGCTGCCACTGCTGATTGACACCTGAGCGGTGTACAGAAACACCTTAAAATTCTTCACAATACAATAAACCTGCGATCAAAGACACACACTGTCGCTGCAAAAAGTCTCAAATTAAGACACACGCAGGAATGCACGCTGACATGTATACTGGCTGTGTTTACTGGGAGCACTGGGAGACGGTGAATGCTGACAAACAAAGCAGAAGCACTGGCTGTAGCAGCTTTCTGCTGCATCTCTGCCAAGTCGTCATGGCGTCCGCTGATCTGGCTGTTGTGCGTCGCTGCTGACACAACGCCCCCTAACGGGCCCCACCCTTGGCCCTTATGCATAAAACATGAAGTCTCTCGGAGGCCTGCACCCCTGTGACTATCAACACTCTGACAAAATCAGGCACAAGTGTAAAGAATCACAGTCGGCTTCCCACCACGGATAAACGTATACAGCAGAGGAACTTGTTAACCATCTGTGCGAGATGTTAAGAAAAACAGCCGGTAATAATCCCTACTGCCTAAATGCCTTTTATTACTTGAGAGGTTCAGTCGGTCTAATGTATTTTAGCTTAGCTATGCTACGACATATACATATAAACAAATGCAAAGAGCTGCTTCAACAGAAACACACGAGACTATCGATCCGCTCTCCACTTTGAGATCAGACAGGAGGCAGCGAGATGCACTCGCTCAACCCAACGTCCAGCCCCGGCAGACCCGTTTCGCCATTGTTTCTCACTCTTTCTCCGCGAACTGTTGACAGACACTCACACATGATTAAAGACTGTCCACTAACAGCAGGACACTGCTGGCTTAAATGGAGCAGGTCTAATTGCTGCAATAAGGGAGAGAATGGTCGGGTTGCATACTAAAAAGAAATCCATACACGAGTGCGCGGGTAGGAGCTCGCTCCTCCAACATGTGTTTGGCAGTTTCTTGGTGACACGCACAAAAGAAGAATGGCTGAGACAGTAATATGAGGGAAGGCCACAGACAGGAAATGTGAAGCATGGTGATTTAAGCAAGTAGCTAAGCTGTAAATCAGATCCTGTCAAAAGTGAGTGGCACCGTCCCGCTGCGCTTCACAGTTTACCATCAAGAACTTCCTGAATCAGGCAGAAATTAGCATGAAATTCTCCTTGAGAGGTTAAAAACTTCATCTGTGAATCTCAGAGGGACACACAAAGGAGAAAATATAAATGCACGCACAGATGTAGATTACTGATTATTGGATTTGAGGCCCAACGACAAGCTAAAAGACCAATCAATATCGATGACATTCCCCATCCTTCAGTTACACACCACAGGTCATGTACTGTAGAGTTTAAAGCTTGTGGATTCACAGGCTTTTTTTTTTTTTTTTTTTAATGTGAGCGACTCACATTTATCTAATGAAGAAATGTAGATTAAATGGTGATTATTTGAATGACCCCTTGGTGAATAGCTTTTTTGCCTAATGGCCCAAAGTAATGATCCATTTCGTTATTGCTCAGTGAAACACACACACACAAATACTCCACAGACAATAATTAACAAGGTGATTAAAAGCCCAAACTGTGCCATTTTCTGCCAAAAGCTCCTACTGCAAAGATCAAATGAGCCATTTTCATGTTTTCTCTCACAGATCTGTGGTCACGCGTCGGTTTTTATTTTTCCTGGGATGGAAATGATTCACTGAAGTGACAGTGGTAATGATGCCAGCCGAGTGGACAGGCTTCCTGCAGCATCACTCAAACCTGCAGCTCCGGCGCAAAGCTCCAGTGATCTCCCATGTTCTAATGTCATCGCCCTCCCTTGCTTTTGCCTCCAGCAACCCCCCCCAACAACCCTTCATTGTACATTTCAACCGTTTGCTCAGCTCTTCATCGCACCCCTCACCCAGCCCCCATGAGTCCTCTCAAGCCCCGTGACATCATTAAGCACATGTTGTTCAAGCGATGGCGCCGATGGCTGCCGCACCCACCCCACCCCACCCCGGCCCAAGCCACCCCCACCTTGGTAAACCAGTAAAACAGAGATGAGGCCCATAAATAATGGAGATGGTGTTCGGTGCTATTCCAGCGTGGAGAGCCCGCACTTCAACAGCCTTTAAATAGGCATCCCTGAAATAGCAGGCCCTGTGCCGGGGACCCTAGAGATGGCATTTTAATGCAGATGTGATATTTTATTGGCTCCGTGCCCCACTAGCGCCCCCCCCCCCCCCCACTCATCCTCCCCTCCCTTCAACCCTGCACCCAGGGGTACGGCTGTGATCAATCTGCTGGTTTGTGGTGCGTGATGCTTATCACCTACGAAAACGAAGGGCTACAGGCGCCCGGGCTACACTCCGTCTTCCGCTGACACACAATCATTTCGCACCTTTAACGCTTTTGTCACCAAGACACCTCCCCATGTCGGAACCTGCGTCGGTAAAAACGCGGGCTGCGTGGCACATCTGCCACCTGAGCCCGGGTGTTTGAGGGACGCCAGGCTCAAGAACTGATTGATCATTTATTTTAAAATGTACTTCAGCCCATGTATCCATAATATGATTTATGGGGGCGGTGAACTACAAGCATGTGTTTTTGATATGTTCGGTGTTATATTTTTACTCTTGATATGACTCTATGATGAAAAGAAAACCCATTATCTTCCACTTACAGAGCAGCGAAAGGACACTAGTTCTATTCCAGTCAAAATGTCACATCAATTATTGTCAATAGCTCCTGACATTTCTGGAACAAAGGAGTAAATACAAACCTCAAAGATATACTCCTGTCCCTATAACCAGAGCGTTACGGTGAAAAACTACCTGGAGTACTCTCAAAGTGAATTTATAAATGTCAGTACAATATAGACGGGAAACAGCCCCACGACATGCGGCACAGTCTGAAAGACACGAGCGCTTTCTGTAGTTTCCACAAAAGCCATATTGAAGCACACGTGTCAGCTGAACATGATACCTATTCGGCACATTCTGTCCACTTCGATCTTCAGCCCAACTTGTCTTCTCGGCCTTTGCTTTGCTGGACTCGCTGCTGAATGAGGGAGTTTCCCTCCTTTCACATCTCAAAACAGTTTTGACACAAATATAATTGCCTTTTGCGCTTGTGTTGCAGGCGTGTTTATATTAGGCTTTCCAGTGGTGTGACTGTGTGCAGTTTGTTGTTTGTTGATCGATAGTGTGCAGCTTGTGTGCACTAAGTTAAATGTATTAAGATTGATGGCTGCTATTAGGGGTCCCAGTAGGAGGTGGATGGAGCGGCAACGCTACAATAGTTATCACTCTGGAAAATGCTTAACGTTTCTTGATCCAGCCACGGAATGGCAAAACATGCAGGCCAATAGAACAGAAATATGTTCTACCAATATAAGGTTAAAAACACTGAAATTCTAAACCTCGATCATTTGACAAGAGTGGAAACTCTGGAGGCTCATAATGGCAGCTAAAGGCCTCGAAACAAGCAGCATGTTGAATTTAAAGTGCTGTGAGAAACAAATTTATCACTCTTTGAATTAACTCTAAGACTGTGATTTAATGAATTTGTCCAAAAATCATTAATTAGTTGATTGATATTCACCATGATTGGTCATTTGCCACAATCTGTATGCATGAATTAGGTTTGTTTTGCCTCCTTAATCAAACAATATCTTCAGCTTTTGAGCTGCCTGAAAAAAAAAGCCATTTAAAAAGATTTTATTTATTTTTGGCATGCAAGCAGAATGCAAAATGTTATTAATAACGTGCATCAAATATCAGTTTAATATTTGTTATGTAAAAACATTGATTAAGCAGCTCATAATACTGCAGCCATCACTCAATATGTTAAATCTTGTTGCCTAATTTCATAGCAAAACAAACATCATCGTGCGGCTGCGACTGCTAAGCAGTGTAATCAAACGCTGTAGTACGGATCGCTTTGCATTAATGATGAGAGGCAAATAATCAAAGTGAGCTGATGGAAGCTGTTTTGTTGCCAAAAGACAGTATGATGGTAAAAAGCGATCGCTCACTGTCTAGTTGCTTTTTATCTGCACCCCCGCCCCCCAGGCTCCCTCTCCACCCTCCACCCTCTCAACCTCAGAGACAAAGCCGGGGCCTCCTGTGGTGGCCGGCGCTCTGCCTGTGCCTCTGCCACACCCCTTGTTACTGCACCACCTTAAGCCCCCTCCATTGTACACCCCCCTCCCTCCCCTCACTCCTCTGGCCTCTGCTCCACCCACTGCAGCGGCCCCCACCCCCCCCTGCCACCCCTGCCCTACCCAGCAGCCCCAAATCTCCACACTTAGCCTCCTCCATGCACTTCAGCATGTGGACCCTAATTAAAGAGAGACCCATTAAACCACAACAGATGCTGAAAATTAAGGGATTATTCAAATTATCCGCAGTCCTGGCTTGGGTAAGATTAAAGACAAGCGAGAGAGAAGAGGGAGAGTGAGAGCTTGGGGGGGGGGGGGGGGGGGGGCTAAAATAACAGACAAACCAGTGTCATGGAAAGCAGAAATGATGTGAAATGAACTGTGAACTGTGCTGCTGTTATTTTGTTTTGAATGATTAAAAAATAAAAAAAAATTATGTAAGAGTTTAATAAGCAATCTGTGTACGCAGGAACTCAAAGCATTTATCTGGAAGGATGTGCGACAAGAAGAAATGCTGGGCCTTTCCTTCCATTTCAGGTTTAAACCCACAGACTCTTCGAACAGTTTCAAACATCCTCTCATCGTAAATGGAGAGATGCCTTCAATGGGCTCAAAAGCTGTTCCTGATTTCCAAAGACAGCAGACAGACATCGTTTTTTACTTTCCACTCATATTTACTCAAGAACACAGTCCTTCCCTTGGACACGCCGGTACAGAGGGCCATGCTTTTTCTCCACTCACACGTCCAGTCCCAGCACCATTTACGGTCCCAGGAGGGCTCCTTTCAAACACTGAGCGCCAAAATCCAGCCCAGGGGACAGCCACCTAGCGGGGGCTGGGACCTCAACTTCTACCTGAAAATGTCTTATTTATGACCTGTCAGCACAAGCGATGAACGGAGATGCAGTTTCATCTCACAATGGCAGAACACACTTCTGCAGCCCAAAACAGAAGTGGTACCGAGAGCTGCTGCCGCCTCCAGGGAAGGCTATATTGATATTTCTTTCTTCACCGGATGTCCTTGCTGTTTTGGTTTTCATTAGACTGTAAATGTCGGCGCTGCTTTTGCAGAGTGCAAGCACTCAGATCATCCGCCTCTCTACAAGCACTTAAACATGAGGTCTGACGTTTTTGGCTATTCCAGTCGAAGGACAAAGCTCTCGTACCACCAGAGGGAAAGTTACTGTCATATCCACGGTTATAAAAATGTGACAGTTTAGCAAGAAATAAACTTAAAGTGAGAGCACTCCATAAATAAAGCGATGCAAAGCTGCTGTTATACTTCAGGAATATAGAACATCCTTTCACACAGAAAGGTTATTGAGGACTGTCGGGAAGGTTTACCCACCTGCATCAATACACAAAGGATGTCGAAGCTTCTGACAGTTACCTGGATCTGTGGAGAATTGAATTTTCAAGGCAGTTTCTCCATCTTATGGACAAATTTACCTTGAAGAAATATGGCATGTTTATTATATGGTTACTAGATTTAGAAGACATAACAAAACCTTTAAAAGAACACAAGCCTCTCAGGAGCCCAAACACGGCCTTGTTACTGTAGTCTTGATCTCATTTGTTCACTATATTAATTTCGTACATGCTTCTTTATCATCTAAAATTCACGAGTTTGAATTCCTTAGTGCTTTCAGATTTCGGTAGAAGGATCTGTTCTGTAACCTGGCAAAAGCCATACTGACATGTGCAGCAACGAATTGCTTCACATGTCAATCTGGGATTTCACTCTGCAAATCCGTTCGGGGGACGAGGGACTTGCTGTAGAACGCTTTGCGTTCATTGGACGGAAAGACACAGAGCGCCCGCCTAACCATGTTTGGTTAGGCGGGTTAGGTTATGATCGTTTTTCAAAGACGCAATAGAGGATTCATTCAAAACAGATTTAATCGCTGTCGGGATATCCATTGTTTTCGCTAGCCATGCTAACATTATTAGCAGTCCGTCGCTTCCTGCTTCCGTCAAAGCTTTATGTCCCGCCCTAAACGACGCGTGACTGGTCCGACCGAAAAAAGTCCGATCCCGAGCGCATAGGCCCGAGCGGTACAAGATGGATTCTCGTGGTGTGTGAGAACAAATACCGCGAGAATTCAGCTTGCAGGCAAGGTTATCTGTTCTGTTGAGAATATTAGAAACCTGCATAATTTGTACCAAATAAGAAAAGAAAAGAAAAGAAAACAGACTTTGCTATGACGCTACAGGCAGATCAAACAGCTTTGCGGCTTCATAGCCGTTTCTCTTCTCTTTTTCCCAAAAAGATCTGTTGACGATGTGATGGTCCAGTTTTTATCCAACCCTTTGAGTCATGTGCTTACATAGAATTTATTTTGAATGGGTGTAGAAATTACAGGACTTTGTTTTTGCACTTCGTAAAACTTGATTTTGGTCCAAAAACAAGTCAGTCGACAGCATGTTGAGATGTTTCTATGCAATTGATTCTGTCCTGCAGAGAGAAATTGCTGTTGCAGTGAGACCCGGGGCCTCGTCTCTGTCCTTCCTGTGCAGAATGTGTCTGAGCTGTGTGTATCGGCGCTGTGCGTCCTCTCCCCAGGTCCTCGCGGCGCAGTGCTGAGTTAAGAGCAGGCAGCGGCCTGTCCACCGAGCTGTAATTGGAGGGATGACATCCACCTGGCGGTGCTGCATGGCGGGAGTGCTCTGGCTCAGGTACGGTGTCACTGGGTGAAGTAAAGTTGCGCTTCACACGTCACACCTGAGGGTCTCGTCACATAGTGCCATCTGTCTTTAACTGAACAGTGTTACTTTGTTCTGTGCAACATAACAGATATAACCCTGCTCTGTTATTCTAGCGGCTGTGTTTTTTAACCTTTCTCAACATATTCAGTGTTTAACGTGGATATAACTAACAACTGATGTAATGATCACAGTACCTGTCTTAAATCTCTTCACACAGTACAGTTTCCGACATTCTTATCTCAAGTCCTCGACTTGAATAAATCTGTTTTCCTCCTCGATTTGCCTGTGCTAAAGTACCACCTTATTAAGGACACTGGATGTGGAATAACTACAAAAGAAGACGTCCTTCCTCATTGTCTCGTCTTCTTCGATTTCTGGCTCAACATTTTCATAGTCTGGTCTCAACAAAAAAAGAAAAAAAAAAGAAGGAAAATTCAAACAAAAAGCACAAGATTTATGTCCTTCATTTGAAAGTTTACTATCGAACCAAAAATGCGACAAAGCTGACATTATTGAACACATGCAAAGAAACTACTTTGACTGGTCAGCACCATAAAGAATGAACTTTAGACTAGAATTTATTGACAGACAAGATATTCAGCTTTTCAAAAAAAAGAAGTGAAAGAACTGAAGCTCCTTAAGTGTTTAAGGATTTGGACTCACAGTGTGCTGTCGATTTCTTAACATTCTCCTTTTCTTTGACTTTCCCTGCAGCGGAGAGTGAATCTCACCGCAATGCCAGTCTATCGAGTGTCTCTGGAAGCAATAAAACTCATTTTCCTCAGAGCGCTCCAACGCATTCTGGAGGAATAAGTGCATCGACATCAAACATGCGCTCATGAACCCACCATTCAAACAGCATCATTACTGTGACGCTTTTTCATGTTTTCTATCAATTCAATTCTGTTTTTCAGACTCATTATTACCCGTGAATTTAAAGCTGAGAGTAAGATGGTGTTGGCACTGTTCCTTTAACACCTGATCGTCACAGAGAGGAGGCTGCGCCTTCACAATGCCATCCTCCGCTTGCCCAGAGGCCACATATCTAATTAATATCGCCAATACCTCAGCATGCTCCTGCCTGTTTTAGAATTCAAATGAGATGCCTCTCCCATCATCTGGCCGGTATATCATAAAATATATGCTGTCATGCATTCAGCTCGTTCGCGCCACGGATGTAAAATCCCACAAAGCCTAATCCCGGTCTTCTCGTCTGACCGTTTACTCGCATTGAGGAGTTTTGAGATATTTCAAAACGCTTGGAGACATCTGGGGTTAAATAACATTTATATTCAAATGGAAATGCCATTAGATTCTTCTTCAGATGGTGCACGCCTCTTTTTTTGTGAAGCCAGGAGTGAGCGAGGCCCACAGACAGCAGAGGCTGTGAAAAACAACCTGGATGGACATTTGGCATCACAATTCTCCTCAGTCGAACACACATTACTTCCCCCTCATTAGCAGACAACTGTTGGGCTTGGAGGCCAGTCTCAGGAGGCCGGGATGAATCTCTCGCTTAAAGTTGTGTTTTTTGGAGGGTTTTTTTTTTTTTTTTTTGCTGATTTTTCTTTCTTTTTTTTTTCCTGATCACACAGTTCTGCTTGAAATAATACGAGTCTTTTAAATAATCAGACACTGAAGCACCTTGTGAAAGCGTGTGGCTTGCTTTCTGAGAGCGTAGCGAGCGCAGACTGCGGCGGTAAGTATGCATCTGACAGTGACTTTGAGGGGGGTCGGTCTGAACCCGGGGGTAGATGGATGACCCCACATCTGGCACTCCCACGGGAAATCTGAAAGACACAGGGCGGGACCGGCCCATGCGCTCCAGTGCGTCTCACAGCACCCTGAAAACCGGGCTCCCCAAATGACTGAAACGGCTGTGTAAATCTCAGCCCTTCATCACTCTCCCCCTTCCTCCCCCCGCACACACACACACTCACACACACACACACACACACACAACGTGAACCCAGGGCAGTCGGGAGAAGGAGGACCACTGGGCCTCCGTTATGTGTTCCCACAGGGCATTTATCTGTCTGACTGTCTGTGCGAGTTTGCAAATCTTCACATCACAGTTTCCAAAAATACTACAGTATGAAACCCGACAGAAGAATAAATACATCATGGGAGGAACTGCTGCCAGTCCAAAACCTTCAGCTGTCTTGTATAAGTCGGCAAATGCAATCTGTTTACACTCACCGACAACACAAAACACTGCTCCATCTAATAGAAAAAAAAAAAAAAAAACACTTATAACTAGAAATGTACATGAGGAGACGGTTTAGTGAAGATTTAACAATGGCTCAACAACTGCTTCTTCCACGCTGCAACATTCAGTTAAAGCATCCAGACATGAAGCTGCAGCTGCTGCGTGTGGTGCTATTCAACACTCACACTATTGTATCATGTTTCGCCTGCTGTGAAGAAGATCTCGCAGGTCATCACGCCGACGCGCTTTCAAAGTTTACCTCGCTTCAACTGTGTTGACGCCAAACAATTCAGGAAGCGACTGGAATACTATATTTCAGCAACATTTCAAGTCGGATTTAAAGGATGTGATAAAAGACATTTGAAGATCTCTTAACACACACAACATTCAATAAAAAAAAAGCGTTTAGTCAACAGACACATTAACGTTCAGCATCTCTAATAAGATTGCTGTAGGTTTTTTGTGAATTATGTTGACACACACTTTTTTAGGTTTTACTCCACATCCACATTTAGCATAACTACTCATTGCTGATTTAAATGAGAACCTTTCCCCTAGACATTAGATTGAATTAGGAGTCAGTGTGCAGGTCCAGTTTGCAGAGTTCAAGAATCAGTCCAGACTTTGTAAAAAACCTGCTTTCTCACTTCGCGGAGACCTCCATACATCTGTAAACTGCTGACAAGTGAAATACTGGGATCTCTGTTTCAGTTGTTCTCAAAGACAGACAATATTGCGTTGACATGGCAGTAACACAGTCACATCTTCAGGGTGCTGCTACAGACGCAGGAACGTTCAGTGAAGGCCATGTGCCAATAAAATGTGCAGCGGTATTTATCGGAGCCTGTCTATAAAATACTGAAAGAAAACACTGAAATACTGAGATTATGCATTCTTAAAGTTTTAGCAGACGAGAGCTTGACAGACACAGCGACCCGCCCTTTCCTAAAACGTCACGTTGCACTCTGTTTTCCGAGGTAATTCATGGTTGAGTGCCTCTTCTGTTAAACTGTAGCTACACTCATGCTGTTGCACAAAAGCTTAGTTCACAAGTTCATTTATTCTCTAATAAACACGTCATAAAAACAAATCCAGTAATAAAAACATGATTTCACCATCAATTATCCATTTTTTCCCCCCTGAAAAAAGTCTCCTTGAATTTTATTGTGAAATAAGAATGAAATGTGCTTTAATATTCAGGTATAAACATAGTGGACACGGAGAAACAGAGCGGGTGGTGTTTCCCATTCTCTCTTTAAGCTCGGCAGCAAAACCTGAGCTGCATGCGGAGCTAATTTCCATATGTATGTCCGAAAGTCTTCATTTTGGCACCGTCTGTGGCGTCAGCGAATGCAGATAGCTATCTCTCAGTAAATGGCACACGTCTTTGCTTATCCATAATGTGCAGACTTACCCTCATTTTGGATGCCTTTCTCCTCTTTGTTTCTCTGTCTTGCTTTACTTTAAGCACTGCTGTGCACTCATAAATGAGAAAGGACAGGTAATTACAGTTTTCAAAATGAAAACCTTTCCATTATCTAACAAGAACTGACACTGGCGTGGGACTAATAACTAGTAGAGCCATGCACACGTTATATTTACCTTTCCATAGATAAGAGGGAATTTATCTCTGAATGGAAAGCATGTAAATGTGTAGACAGCTGAGTAAGAATGCATATGTATATAATGTACCGTAAAGGAGAGTGACTCTGCCGATAAAGTAACACGATGTGCACAGGTTATCCATTAAGGACCTAGAGTCGGAGTGTTTGTGTGTCAAAGCTTGTAATGGAAAGAGGCTTCAGTCTTTTCTGAGAAATTATCCACGTTACTTGGAAACCAGCCCTGGGACACAGTGTCACTTTTACACTCGGCTTAAAACACATGCGCGCGCGCGCGCTTGTTCACGCCTGACGGCTCGTACAACGTTAAAGGTGAACAGGCGCGTGTGCGCCTAGTGACATGCACAGAAATTAGTTTTTCTCCCATCCTCACATGCGCGCACATACGCAGAGACACACACAATCACTCACGGCCGTCCCTGCCCCGTCAGCTCAACTGACAGCAGTAATGAGTTTCTTCTCTGCGTAAGCCAACTGGCACCCACTCAGGGGAATTTTTCAGGCTGAATTGCGGCCATTAATCACAATCCCGGGGCAACGCGGTGCCATCGTGTGTGTGGCAAACAGAGATGCGGCGTTGGTGGTGCTACAACGCAGCAGAGGAGGAGCTGAGGACGTGCTAAAGACGGAGGGAGCGGACTGATGAGTAAGCAGTGAAGAACAAACATCATAGTGTTTAGTGAACCACCTGCTTGCTGTTGAGGGCATCGGCAGAAACAGATGCTCTAATTCTGACTATATCAGGTCACTTGGCCAAGAGGTGCTGAAACATCAATTATGACCGACAAGATCGGTGGTCTGCCGACCACTTCACGCCTTCAGGAAGTTGTCGCAGCACTACAGACTTGCATTCATGGAGATAAAAATAGACCGAAAATGAAACCTATTGGTTAGCGAGGAGACAGGCAGTGGGATAATCACAGTGCAATTTCAGGGGAGCCGTGGTGACAACAGTCCTCACAGAGCACGGGGCATTTAAAATAATGACCGAGGAGGCAGTGGTGGTTAATGCATGGAGAGCCGCTGTCATCAAGATATTGCCACCGCCGCCACATCCTCCTGTTGAGACAGCTGGACACTCAAAGTCTGCCCCCTATTCTTTTCTTCTCGTCTCTTTACCACCCCCCCCCCCGCTCAGGCTGCCAGCTGACTGCGGTCACCAGGGATATTACTGCCCCTTGCACACTCAAGGAGTCCAGCCCCCCCCCCCACCCCCCCACCAAACCGGCTAATCCCGACCAATTCATGGTAATATGCAGTCAGTAACCCCCCTGCTCCTTTTGTACACACATGTGCGACTCCTTTGCCACGCCCACTGAAAGGAGCCCGGCTCTGACCAAATCATGAGAAAAAATAAATAACCGAAGAGGAAGACGAGCAGGGGAGAGAGAGAGACAGAGAGAGAGAGAGAGTGAGAGAGAGAGAGAGAGAGAGAGAGAGAGAGAGAGAGAGAGAGAGAGAGAGAGAGAGAGAGAGAGAGAGAGAGAGGAGGGAGGGAGGGAGGAAAAGAAGCAAGTGCAGGCACTGTCATAACCACTTAGTGTTACAAGACAGTGGGTGAGAAATGAAAGCCCTTTGTCTCTCCTGCTACCTATAGTGTGTGCAAACAAAGACGGCACATGCTATATTTGTTCCGACAACGTATCTGTTCCATCAGATAATGAAATACCATTTTCTGGGTTTGAACAAAGAACGAGCTGCTCCAGATTAACATAAATTGAGATAAATATTGATTTTTACAGTGGACCAAAAAAACATAAAAAAAGAAAATCTTCAGGAGAGGGGAGGTGAACAATAATGTAAAATAAAGGCTTTGTCTTTATTCTGATTCATTAATGAAAATCCAATTTCTGCTAGTCAATCAGGATTATCAGTTTCTGTTCAAGCATTTCAAAATCGCTGCTTCTTTATGTCACTTTTCATTAGGTGGTATAGTCTGCATAGATTGCTGCGACAATTCATTATTTTCAGCATCCATTAATCTTCACACTGGAAATAGAGGATATTCTGCAAATTTGTTCAAAAAAATTCGTCCAGAGATTTATCAGAATTAGTTAATGAAGCTCCATAAAATGTGGTCATGCATTGCAGTGGTTTCCATCTATCTACTTTTATTTTAAGAGTAGCATTTCACATAACCGCCTTGGGAAACACGAATCACAAGTGCAAAAATTGATACTTTATTTTCATCTATTAACTGCCATTTTTCAGGATTTTATCGACAGCATTTCCACCAGGTAATAACTGTAAACAGTGGGAGAGTGCGCACATAAGAGCGCCGCAGCAATCTCACGCTCGCCCGTCACTGTTTCTATGTTATTATTATATACTGTATGATGTAACAAGAGAGCGCGGATTCAACCTGCAACAGCGGTTCCCTCGCCGTTGTAATCCTGCCTCTTCTTTTACTTGCGGAGGATTGAGGAGGGACACTACCATCAGCTGTCAGACATAAGCACATATCACTGACTCCTCCAGCCCGCCATCAGCCGGCTAACCCTCTAAAGCTGTCTTCCCCCTCACAAATAATGCCTATGCTGGAAAATGGAAAGGGCTATTACACTACTAGCATCATGTTTCATCTTTTCACGCTGGCGGTGAAATGGTCCGCCTTACAACTTACTAACACATGACATGAAACTACTTCTGTACAGAGGGGGAAAAAATGAAATGCATTCATAAAAATGATTAAAGGCCGCGGTTGCACGGATGATACAAATTCTTTATATGATTATAAAATAAACACATTTCATCCGCTGAACGCCTACTGAGAGAGGCCCATTTGAAGCGATGGCTGCGGGGCTGCTGCATCGCCACTCCGGGATGCGGCGACATTAAAACGTTGCAGCGGTGCTCTCACGGAAAAAAAAATAAAATAAAATAAAGGTGTCAGTTGCACATCTGTGCGTTGGGGGAATGCATTTGTTGCAGTTTCGTGAACTGGCAGAAGGTCACGGCGGATTGCATGTACAGTCATTGACCACGATCCTGTGCACACGTCAGTGCATTTATTTGATCTTAAGCGTAGGTAATGTGCAAGTTACCGAGATGAATTACGAGCCTGGGGTCAGGGGAGCAGTTTTCCGGCATGTTCCAATGGCAGAGGCGTGCTTCTCCGAGCTAAGCCAGCCTGCTGCGGTTGCTCTGTCTCCCGCTGCCTGTCGAAAGCTGCCCTGGAAACAAAGCTGTCGGGGTCGGGAGGTCATGGCACAGCATCGGAATGGAATGTTCCTTCCTGGTTCAAGGTCCAGCCTCCAGAGCCAGAGGGGCCTCGAGATCATTCGAGACCACCGACACATGCTCCATCTATTTTACTCCCTGCTTCCCTCCATTTTCATCTGTCCCAGCTTGTTTTTTCACACAGCATAATGTGATTAGGGCTTCTACCTGGAGGTCATTTTCTTAATTATTCCACCTGTTTGATCTGCATGATGTCAGGCAACGCAGGAAAAGTTCAGATTACAATCCTCCCATCTCTCAGTGGCCAAAATCCCAGAGATCACTGGGGTACCATGAATGAAACAGTCGAGTCATTCCATCACAGATTTCCTTCAAAGTCTGCCAAACCTCATCAGGAATTTTAATACTTCGTCTTTTTTTCTTTTATATTTGAAAAGCTGCGATTTGACGTTTCTGAGCATTACCACTTTCGATAACAAATGAAAAGGCAGGCCACTTGAACTTGACGTTCTGTCCAATCATCAGATTCCCTGAAGTGATAGATGCTAACAAAACTACAGGCCTTGCAAACAGGTTGTCAGGAGGAAATTGGCCATCCTAGAAATCTTTCATCCTGTGCCAGCAGTAGCCTCTTGTAATTGGTTCCTGTGGAATTCATTTTATCCCCAGTGACCGATTTCTCACACACTGACACACACTAATGCACACACACACACACACACACACACACACACACACACACACACACACACACACAGGTGCCTATTAAACTTTTAACCTAAAACAATTCAGGTGTTCCATCCAAATGCGACAAGAAAAGAGGCTTTCGAGTTCATGCAGGCTGAAGAATATTTTGCACCATAACGCTGACACACTGCGACCTGGAATAACAAAGCCATCTTTCTTTATTATTTTGTACACATGAATAAACACGAGTCAGTGTCATTAAGTGCAACTATTCACTGGTCACTAAAAAGCTTTTATGTGATGATCTGTGAAGCCCATGGGGTTTCAGAGCTGGTCCTCCTTGACTATTGGGAAGACAAGGAACAGCCTGGACAGCTCACCAGAGCATCACGGGTCACGCAGAGAAACAGTCGCAATCACGTCTACGGGCAATTTAGAGGCAGCAGTTATCCTCAGATGCATGTTTTTCAAGTGTGGGAAAGAAACTGGAGTAGTCAGGGTAAACCCAGCACAGCAGGAACATGCACGAGCCTCTAAAGAAAAGATAAACTGGGTTCATTCTCACTACGAAGTGAGTGTGTTCATCTCTACATATATAAATAACTATCCACAACTACAGCATTATCTGTAGCTCATGTATTATTTGGTGAGTATTTCTGAAAATAGCAAAGATAAAAAAAATGGGACTGAGTTTCAGTCACGAACAGTTTTACAAAGTTACAGCTTGATGAATAAATAAGATTTTTGTGGCTTTTGTGCAAAGAGATGAAAAGTGTCAATAAAAATCAACAGGTTTAAATTAGGGATTTGAATCAATCCAGTAATGAGGAGCTTCACGCCCCTGAAAAATGGAAAAAAAATTTCATAGGTAGGATAAAGAAGAGCTAAGCACTAGTGTCTCTCCAAAAAATTGAAGTCAACCTAGTCGATTTCATAATTTTTAAGAGATCTGACCGAAGGAAAAGAAACCAACATTTCCAATACGCTGCTACTTCTTCTCTGCACAGCATGGATGCAAAACAGCCAGCATAAGAACAACGTCCTCCATGTGCTGCGGAAAACCCACGTCTACTCAATAAAGGCGTCCAAAGCTTCATGAAAAGACAGAAGGAATGTGACAGAGACAAATCAGTGTCCTTTCTGGGCGGGAGAAAATGTGCTTATTGGGCTCTTGTTCGATCCGGGCTGCTGCGTTGCTTATTTGGGAAAGGGCAAGGTTAGCGTTGTGATGGTGTGGCAGGTTTGGGCCACTTTATTTCACAGCCAAAGCCAAGGTCAGTGGCACTGCCCGAGGCCATCAGACAGGGGGATGGGTCCCCACGAGGGAACGAGCAGAGGTCTGAGCATTGGAGGAGGGGGAACAAATGGGAGGAGAATGAAAAAGAGGGAGGGGTATTCTGCCCTAATGCACACAAAAAGGTCACAGTTTCCCAGATAAACCCCCCTCTCCAGCATCCAGCCTCTAATGACCTTTAACCCTTCTATTTCTAAGTCAATGCTAAAACAGAGAGGGGAAGAAAGAAGTGGGGGGGGAGCAAGGGGAAACACAGCCACCCAGAGTCAGCGGTGACAAAAGGGGGCCTCAGCCACAGCGAGCTGAGTCGGCCAGGAGAACAAACGCTCAGACCACTATCACAAAACACAGCTACCAGAGGCTGAGCATCTCCACAGCCTCTGTCTGTTCCCAGCCACTCCACTGCCCTGCGGTTCACCGCTGACAATAGGTGCTGCTCCGCTCGGAGAGGTACCCCAACACATACAAACACAAGGGGAGAGGTGGCTGAGGCCCAGAGGAAAGCCCCGGCCTGCCCATCACTGGCTGGCCTTTGTCTCAGACTCTTCTGCTTATTTCCTGATCCCTACTTAAACAAAATGGGAAAAAAAGAAGAAGAAAAAAATGGACTGAGGGGCCCTGAGTGTGTGTGTGTGTGTGTGTGTGTGTGTGTGTGTGTGTGTGTGTGTGTGTGTGTGTGTGTGTGTGTGCACGTGGAAAATCTACTGATGAGATGATATTCATTTCCACACCTTGCACCATCTCTCATCCATCCTCACGCTTATTAAACATTTTCACACGTGCAAAACTAAATGTGTGCCGACGAGGAGACAGGAAGAGGGAGTTTTGGTGTTTTTATAGGTGGATGGCGCAGACCCCGTAAAGAGCTTTAACTACGCAATCTGCCCATAAAGGCGCTGTTAAGTGTAGTGAAGCGCGGTGACGGGGCAGTAGCCAGAGCTAACCAAGCCCCTACTCAAGCCTGAAATCACAGGAACACCAACATTCACGCTCAAAAGAGATCCGCTCGTCGCTGTGCGTCCATCCAGAAGACCCGCGATTTTGACGGTTGGGTTTTTTTTTTTTTTTTTTGGTAAACTTTACCTTGAACATGATGGTGCAAACCTAAAATGACAGCCCTAATGATGATGAAAATACCACATTCAGAGGCCGGTCTGCCTCGCCCGACCTTTGGCCTGGCCTCTGCTCTCTCTCCTTCCACCTTTCACCTCTATTACTTAGGAATTCATCCCAGGAGCCTTAAAAGCAGGCAGAAGGAATTTTAGGCCCCCTTTTCATTTGTTTGTTTGAGAATAGCTGGGGTGGTCCGCAGATATCCGGAGACCAGCAAGGACTTCATTATCCCCACTCTGACAAGCTCACAGGCGCATGCAAAGCAAGTACACATGCTGAATCACAAGCAAACAGCCCAGCACACAATCCCAACTCCCAAGCTTTCTTTCATTCAGAGTTGCTGTGTTGGGAAGAGGAATCAACTGCTTTCTTTCCTACTTTATTTCACTGTAATAATCTGTTAGAATCCACTCACTGATGAGGCATTCCTGTCAGGGGTAAAACATGATCCAGTCTGTCAAAACTCAATGCTTTTGAGAGTTAACGCTCGTTTAAAAATGACAGTGAATGGCATTATCTGAATGAGCATCATCTGGATGAAAAGCTATCGTGTGCACAGCTGAAGAGAGCATCTGCTAGAAAAGCTGGCATGGTGGCAAGAGCAAAGTCAAATATACAAATATGCACATATGCATTTCATGCATCATATTGCACAGTATGTACCGTACGCCTGCATCTTCTTCCTAATCCAGCTGGCTCCAAAACCACCCAGAGAAAGAAAGAGAAAAGTAAACAAAGCCACAGCTGAAGTGCAGACAGAGGTTTGTTCAAGAAATCAGAAATAAAGATTTGACTTCAAACAGCATTACAGTGAAGCCAAAACCTGGTTGACACATTTATTGGATAATTTCTCAGGTGTTTTCTGGACTCTAGAAAGTGTTCTGCTATGGTTTTTAACTGTTGCGCCTCAAATCCCGGTCTGCAAACTGCTGCACTAGTACTGAAGTCCAACTCTGGGCAGTTTCACACGGAGACCTCTTGGCTCCAAAAAACAACCCACAAACCGATTCTGACAAACCTGTAGTAGTTTTGTAAACACACCGAAGCACATGTAGCTGTTGCAGTGACTGATTTGCATACGACAGCAGAGAGCACAGAGCCATCAGGCCTGGCGCAGGTCTGCGCCCTCACTGTGCCCTTCCAGTTTGCCAAGTGATGCTGTTTACACAGGCGGGTATTTTTAGAGCCGGAGGATGCCCAATCTGCTCCACGCAGTGGCTCCTCCCTCCCGAAGCCGCTAACGGGAGATGGTTATAGCTCCCCGTGCACGTCTGTGCACCGTGCGCGGCTGAAGTCTTGTCAGCATGGCTTAGGAGGGAAGCACGTTGGCAGCCGCTGCGCGCTGGATTTTGGGAGCAAGGAGGAAGGCGGAGTGAAGCTGATGTTTCTTCATCCTCTTTGTCTCCACCAAGCAGCGTTATCATTACTGTCATTTAACACAAATACCAAAGAATGCCTTCAATTAATTTTTCATTTGCAATTAAATGGATAAAGAGACTAGAATCTTAATTAGCTATGAAATCTGGATAAACACGTCGTTGTTCTCCACACATATGAACACGTACAGTGAACTAAGACAATAAGGCACAGTACGAGCAGCGTACAATCCCTTGGTGATTTTCCACTGCTTCAAGGTCAATGACGTGCCATCTTCAGAAATAATAGAGACTCACCGTGCCCCGTCCCCTCAGGAGAAATGGACAAGTTTAAACATTTGTCAACATAAACACCCAAGAGTTGTCAATGGGGATTTTTTTAGTATTGCTGTTTATTAAGGGTCTTGACAACAAAACAGCCCGTAGAGGACAAACAGCCTTTTTAAAGGCAATGGAGAGAGACTCAAAGACATTATTATCTACCGTTGTTTACCCCCGCCTTTGCCTGTGTGCTATATAACCCAATAGAGTGTGATATGGACCTGTTGTTAATAGTAACAAAAAAAAAAACAACAACAGCATGGTCATGTTAAAATAAGTAATCAAATGTATTTATTGCTACTTTATCTTGATCATTTTGAACATAGCTTGCATTGTCGAGCACTGAGAGTTGAAAATTTAGTCTGCAGGTGTACAGTAATAACCGGTTCCCAGTGTAATTACACAGCAGAGGTCAACGCTCTCATCTCTGCAGCCCGCCTCGTCAGTACGGGAAAAAAAGGAAAAGGCAGAAGCTCTTTCTTCCTCAATCCTTACGACAGACTGGCAGACAGATGGAGGGGTGCTGACCACATAGCAGGAGGAAACGCTCCGTGTTAACATCAGCCCACATACCTGCCCTAAGGAGGAACCGGGGCAGTCACAGTTCATGTCCACATGCACCAACACTTTGTGTTGTTTTCCAGGCAGGAATATCAACGAAAAGATGAGGTTTAGCAAGAGGAATACCTTCTCCGCGTTTGTGGAACGACGTGACTTTTCCACAAAATGAAGCCAACAAAGCTTTGGATGTCAGGGAGAAATGTTTTGCATGAACACATTTTAAAGAAAATGCTAGTGGGCTTTAAATGTCAAAAACTGTATTTGGAAAAATCACTGTGACAAGAAAGATGACTTGCTTCATGGCAGAGGAGCAGAGAGGAGTGGGGGGGGCGCACATCGAGGGCGGGGTTTGGCTCGCAGACAAAGGGAGCTACAAGGAGATGTAGGGATGGAGCTTGAGCGTTCGCCCAGGCAGGAGGCCATGAAAGGGGTGGGGACGGGAGGGTCGGCATGTGACGGAGAGCCACCGTCTAAACAGACGCGCTCGCGCACGTACACACACACACACACACACACGCACACACTCACGTAAACTAACACGAGCTCCCTTATAAATCGCTCCTACTAAGGACCGGCAGAAAGAGGGTCGGCACACGGGGACATCCATTCGCACGGCTTTTAAAAGCAGCAAGTTGCAAGTTTGCAATTTCAGCCACAGCTAATCTGTGTTTTCCAGCAGACACACGCGTCCTGGCACTGGCGGCCCTGGGAGATATTGCATTTGCACAAATGAGAGGCAGGGGTATAAAGTCAGACACTTTTACAGGCACCCTCTGTCTTCTCCTGTTTCATCCTTTACAGCACCCCCCGGATCTCCTTTTTCATTAAAGTCTCATTCAGAGAGACGCCATTATAACCGCCGCACAATTCACCGTGACAATTTCAGAATTAAACAAAGTGGAAATTATCGACACTGGAGCCGACTATAAAATAAATAGCATATATAAAACTGTTATTACACTTGCATTTTTTTTTTTTTTTTTTTTTTTTTACTACTTGTTTGATTTCACTTGCCTCTTGTTTTCACTGACTCTGCCTTTTCTCAGCACACTTCAGATTTTGTTTGCAAATCTTTTTGGTGCGGTCTCTGGGGTCAACTGCTGCCTCCCCATATAAATGAGAGGAAAAAAAAAATATTTCCAAACAAAGCTTCAACTCTTTCCAATTAATTCCAGACAAACGGACAAAAGCAAGTCATTTCAATTGATCCTAAAAGCTATTTTGTAACAGGGGGGCTTTTGTGGTGCGTTGCCTGGTGACGCGGGTGTGCAGTGGGGGGAGGGGCCGCGGCCCCGGCCGGGCCCACTGTACCAGGCTTGTCATTCATCCAAATGATGAAAAGCTTCCTGAACCTAAGCTAATGAGGAGGTCCTAGAGAAGTGAGGAATGAGAGACACAGAGAGAGAGAGAAAGAGAGAGAGAAACCAACCATCAAAGAGATAACATTTGGGAGGAAAAAAGTGCTTCCTGGACCGACTGCCGATTTAGAGGGTCAACGGGGAGTCCGTCCTACACCAGCCCCCGACCGTGAGCTCACACAAATGGTTGTCAAGCAAATAAAAAGTGAAATTTATGGAGGGTGGTAGTGTGGAGGGTAAGATGGGCTATAAAGAGGCTTCAGTAATCACGCCACCCATTGCATCTCAGTGGTACAAGTCGGAGCTCTGTTGTGAGGGGAACCATAACACAGCAAACGCGCTCAAAAACACAAAGAGAGCACCGACGTTGGCAAACACTCAGGACAGAAAAAGAAACAAACACAAGTCACTGACCTTTGTAAAAGAGAACCCTCGCTTGTTTGGGACCATTTCTCTTCAAGAGCATAATGAAAACACTTGATCTGAAATACTTCATGCCCAACGCGGAACTCGATCGTCCAGGAAAAGACTGAAATAGACCAGGGATTGTTCAAACCCCTGGTGGATCCAATTCACCTCTAAGATTAAGCTCTTTTAAGACTTTATATTAAAGAGCTAAAACATAATAGGCTGACAAATTATGCTTTGATTAACAGGGGAGCACTTGTGGACTGAACTGGCGCCTGGAGCAACGTGGAGTCTGAGGAGTGCCAGAAGTTGGGCAGTGAAGGATGATTACCATTTTACTGAGTTTGTACGGCAAGAAAATCCTCTATAATATAATCCTCAATAAAGCCTTTTCATGACAGCCTACTAGACGCGCTGTGAATAGGAAAGCACATACGGAGAGAGAAGTCTCTGCCACGCCTGGGGTGACACAAAACACATGACACTTTGATTAAAACAAGAGCAAATTAACAACATGGAGTGGAAAATAAAACCACTTTAATGTGACTTGACACAGAAATCAATACCAATGTGACAGTGGTGTATAGAAAGTGTGAGTCAACACTGAGAGTATTATGATAGTGTTCATACAGCAAGTTCCTTCAAGATTACTAGGCTGGTTTCCTGTTGGGACTCTGTTAGTTATGGGGCAGAGCATCACGACAACAGAGCCTCTTATCACTCAACATCCTGCCAAACGACTACTCAACACAATGTGAAAAGGTCAGAGGTCAGGGATCTGAGGTCAGGGATCAGAACATGACCTTTAGCAACAGCCCCCCCTCAACCTTATTAATCGATACGGTTCAAGTGGGGGAAGATGTCTTTAAAGCAAAGCTTGGCCTAAACACATTTCAGGCAGGAATGACTCTGAACTTCAGCCACCAGGCCCAGCGGGCGACTCCAGGTTATATTTGTCTTCTGTTCACTCATCCATTCACTGAGAAATCGAAGACCCTCAACTTCTGCACACCTGAATATGTCTCAATCTTAGACGCTCAGACAAACTCAGCCAATGAAAGTAAAGGATGATAAACCTGCTGAATTTATTCAAAGGATTACATTTCATGAATTCTGAATTAGTGTATATTTTTGGCTAAAAATTGAGGTGAGAGGAAACGCTGGTGTGCATAAGTCCAATCAACTCACACACACACACCTAAAAGTACATGTTGATCTATTCAGCAATCAATCTATCGGATCGTTTGATGAGGCTTTTTCATAACTTACTTCAAAGTAATACAGAGCCAAACTTCAACAATAACTCAGAAACTACAAAGAAACAGATCATCTCAGTATATCGTTTTGAATCCCTTCAGATGAAATTAATTAATTTCTCCCTCCTATTTTACCTTGCGTAAAAGTAATATTATTAATAACAGCATCAACGTCTTGACTTTTCTTTCATGCAAAACCAAAGACGTGCAACAAAAGAAGATTCGATCTGACCTTTGAGAAGAAAGGGCCTTTGGGGAGGCTTTAAAAGGTTGCATGTGCTTGACAGAGCCAGCCACTGAGCTGAAGTGACTTTTCCCTTCGGCCAGCGAGACACCCGTGCTAACCTCCCCACCCCACTGAGTGGAAAAGCTGTATTGGCCACAACAGCACAGCAGTGACCTGTCTACACATAGCCAGCAAATCAACAGGCTTCCGTGAGCTTTTGTCCATCTCTGTGTTGCAGAATATACATAACAGAGCCTTCGAGGAGCCCTAACTCGGCACAGCATCTGTGCAGCTGCGAGAGGAGCGTGCATCCTCCATATCTTTGATTTGAAGTGAGTTTATACGAGCACAGTGTGAGACGAAAGAGAAAAAGACAAGTACCGAGAATCTCTCACTATGATATGATTAAAAAAAAAAAAAAAAAAAAACACTGCAAAAATGAACCATGGTCACAATGCTGGGAACCTGCTGAAGCAGAATTACTTCAAATAAAGGGAGTGGTAGTCAAGCCAGGGAAAATGTGTCCTGATGCCTCCACCAGCGAGAGGGTTGCCGGGTTGCTTTGAGCTTACTGCACTCGTACAAAGCCGCTTGGAGACTCTCAGCATGAGCGCTTGTTAATACTAAATTCAAAGGCTTCTTTTTCTAAGCAGCACTGCAGATGAGCATCAGAAAGTTCATTACACAAGAATTATATTAAAATATTCAAATGACTCAACAGCTAGGGACATATTAAGTACATTTACATGCACAGCAGTACAAGGATGACTGGGACTTGACTGAAATGTGATTATTTAACACAGCATTTCAATTACAGTGTTTACATTTACATAGAACGCCGATTAGAGTGTAATGAAACTTATGTAAGTGGCTGTGGTTGTGGATCTGGCGGTGCTGAAACTGATGTGCCGACAGGATTTCTTTGCTTTATTGCGGCACAATCAGACTCAGGCAAATTATTATCCTGCGACCCCATAACAAGTTAATTTATGTTGTTGAATACCGAGCTAACAACTAATAACAACAAAGATGAGCACATGAGCACTTCCAGGCACAAAGATACTTTCAGTAGCATGTCACTATCTTCACACACTGTAAAACACACCACCAATATAAACCATGACCTGGACTTTTACACATTTACAAACATTAGGATGTTGATCTGACACTTGTGGTTGATTCATAAAGAAATCACTGATTCAAATATGATCATCTTAAATTGTACCAGGGTTTGTCTGGAAGCAGGTCGAAGGATTTTGGTTCAAATGTCACTGTTTGCAGACACAGAGCAGCCACACCAGAACAAACCTCT
Source organism: Salarias fasciatus (assembly GCF_902148845.1). Classification (NCBI taxonomy): domain Eukaryota; kingdom Metazoa; phylum Chordata; class Actinopteri; order Blenniiformes; family Blenniidae; genus Salarias; species Salarias fasciatus. Next base: position 24,784,622 of record NC_043745.1, read on the forward strand.
CAAGTGAGACGAAATCTCGATCAAACTTGGTAAAAGGTATATTTTAAAAGCTAATTATGGATGCAATAGTAACATGTAAACAATCTCATAACAATGTTACTGAAAATCAAAAATAGCACAAAGGACACACTTACTTGCTGCCTGGATTCGGGCCTTGCGGCTCACCACCAGTCCAAATGAATTCTGGGCCACGCACTCGTAGTCGCCCTCGTCCGACGAGCCGTCGGACTTGGTCTTCTGGAAGCGAGCGATGAGGAGCGAGCCATTGATGAAGGTGGTGTGATGCTGGTCCTGAGTGAGCAGCAGCCCGTTGTGCCTCCACTGCGTGGTGATCGGGGGGATGCCCTCCACCTGGCAGTGGAGCATGAGGGGCTGCTCCTGTACAGCAATGATATCACTGGGCTCCAGTTTGAAGGAAAGCTCTGCTTCACTCAACACACCTGAGGAAACAGACACACGCATGTATTAGCTAAACGTGAATGACATGTCTTCTCCAGCCTGACTCTCTGCTCTCTTCAATTGTATTTAGGGAGAAAGGAATTATTCTGATTTTAAAAGCACCTCTCCCTTTTTACAAGATGAAATCAACATTCAAAGTCCGGCAATTCTTCAGTTTTACTGTAGGTTTTTAGACTGTGTATGTTAAATTTGGTGATATTTGTCTATGACTAAACCATCAGACTGTGGAGGTCCAATTTTTGGGTGCAACACTATGCTTCTTCGGCTTTCTGGTAGCTTTTGCATTCCAAGATATCACAAATGGTCTATGAATTATCGCTTTGAAATGTATGCCAAGAATATAAATAAAATGGTTATAAGAAGTAGACTGTCACATTTTGTGTCAAACAGAACGCTTCAGTGTTCATTTTTACCTCCCTCACTTCTTATCGTCTGTCTCCAGTCGAATAAATTACCCCAAAATAACTCAATAACAATTACTATATGAATATGTATCTGCCTCCAGCCAAATTTACACACCACAGTATGGGCCACCTCTCTCTCCTCTGAGACATCAATCAATCAGACGTTATTCACACAAGCACTGTTCACGCAAACACAATGTTAACACAAAGTGCTTCACACAATAGAAACACTACCTCACCCTCTACCCCACTGATCCAGAGCACAAAGCAATAAACAACTGTGTCATAAATAAAAGACTGAGTGAAAGCAGAAGTGGAAGAACTGAGGGAAGGCTTATCACAGACCTCATAAATTTGTAATTGGGAAACACCAGAGGCAGGATTAAGATAATCTCGTGGCATTTAGTGCTGCTTTTGTGTTAAATGCCACATTATGAACCATTTTTCAATAAATATATTGATGAGGAGAAGAGGCTGCAAGCAGACACTGTCATCACTGCCCACTGCATTGGAATACTTTTCAAACTGGCTGCATGTCTCTTCAATTTTCAGCAATAAGGGAGTATCAGGGATTAAAACCAAATTTGATTTAATTTGAGGGCACAATGAAAAGCAGATTTTCCGAGCTAAAAAAGGCACATAGCAGGTCTGTACAAGTAGAAATAGGCTGTTTAAAATCCAGGTAAAAAGTGAAAACAGGGGAAATTGCAGTCATTTAATCCCTCTCTGAATAATCTGGTTTTCATCCCTCTTCAGATAAATTGTAACACTGGACACTTTCTACTACCACGTCTTTCTAATTGTGTCAAAGTTACGCAAATCTGAGTTTGTTTTCATTCATCATCATGTCACAAATCATGATTTTCTAATGTGTTTACCTCTATATTTTACACCATTATTCAATTACACTGTCCGGAGTCAGGACTGAATCAGAAAAATGTTTCTGTCACAACAGAAACAATCTAAACGCTAATAGTTCTTGATCAGGCTTCATGAATTAAACACCTTGACTGAGATACCTTCAGGCTACGTTCACAAGGGATTCACAATCTATAGATCTCATACAGCCAGAACATGTGCTATAAACACGCACATGCACGGCCTTGTATGAGCTGTTAACTGGTGACTGCAACTTTGTCACAGTGAACACTGGTCTCTCTCTTTTTTTTCAGCCATCAACACAAACCAGTGGTCCGATATGAGGTTACATTTGTGTATAGTGACGGTTTCCTCTCTGTAATGGAGGAAAGAGATCTGATTTTCCGAATTTGTGGTTTCTGGGGGTGAAGAGCGGGGAGTGGGAGAACAATAAATAAAGGATGTAAACAGGCTGACCTGACTTGGTACTATAAAAGAGGAGCTTAGCGGGCTCTCTTGGTATCATGTTTCAGCTGCTGATGGACTAAGCACTACCAGTCTCTGCCCCAGGCCCTGGAATCTGGTGGGAGGGGGCTAAGGGAGGGCAGCGAAGGGGGGGTAAGGCACAGGGGTCAAAGTAGAGAACCTCCGGCTTCATCCCTCAAATTCCACAAGAGAAATACTTCCCCGCAGGAGCAGAGCAGGAATTCGCTGACACACTCCTCCAACAAGATCACATACGGAGTATAATGCAAAGAAACATTTCCTCTTCCTCTTCTGTATCTCTTCTTTACGTGGCCCCCCCTCCCCTTTTTTACACCCATTGAGCACAGTAAGTAAAATGGCCATGGGACCAGAGAGACATCAGTGCTACCACTTGTAAAAAACAAGGGGGTGGTGTTGGAGAAATATTTAACCCTTAACTGGCAGACGGTGATCCCGCTGCCTGAGCCACTGCTGTCCCAAATGATGCTGGCCACAAAGACTCAGAGTCATTTGATCCAGCAGAGATCACATTCTCACACACAAAGCAGCCAGCAGAAAAAAATAAATAAATCCCATCCAGTCAGTCACACGTCGTGTTTTGATCCAAGCATGGCTGATTCAGAAAATACTGGATGCTACTTGATACTGGGAAAATTCTACAGTGCAAAATGACAGTTTGCAGAAAAATGTTTCACACTTGACCTCCTTTGATGAAGATAACCTTAAATATAGTGAAACCTTTTCATTTTCAGCTTCCAAAGCTGACAAATAGCATTAAGCAGCGTTATCAAGCCATGCAGCCAACAGGATAATTACAGCTCAGTTCAGTGTGTTAGGGTGCCACTGATTAGGAGGAGATTTCACATCCTTAATGATTTAGTGTTCAACTAATCAGTTTCTTCCACTAGTGAGAACAATGCAAAGATCTTTGGCTCCTTGATAAAAAAAGAAGAAAAGAAAAAGGCAAAAATAAAACAGCATGTTGCTGTCGTGGCTGTCTGATACATCTCCGGTGTGCTGCACGGTCACAAGGTTAGAAACAAACACTGGAAGAAAGGTCAGAGAACAAAACAGGAGAATATATGACTGAGCGATGCTGTAACACATGACTGATTAAAGAATGAAAGAAACCTGTAGAAAGGTCAAGCCTGTGTACATCTCGGGTTAAGGCTTTCTGTGAATGCAGGAGGGAAGGAGGGTAAGGAGGGCAGAGCTGCAGAAACTGGTAGCAGGAAGCTGTGTGGCTATTCACAGAAACACATGTTCACAGACATGGACCTCTACAGGCGTGGATTTTCACGGTCAGATAAGCAGAGGGACCGACACACACAACTTAATGCTCTTTTCATGCAGAGAAGACAGACGCTAGCATGCGGGATTACCGGGTAAGACTGGAGACAAGTGTCGGCTAAGTGTGGCTCACGCTCCGGCTTACCAACTATTGGCAGATAAGTGCGGCTGGCACAAAGGTTTACCGCCGCGACGGGAAAGTGAGGATGACATACCGGCTACCAACAGACAGATGTAGTTAGCAGCCGCGAGCGACTGACAGAGCCAAGTGAGCCCAGGATCACCAGAGGCTTCTTCCAACCGGCAGAGTGAGGATATAATGGGTTAGTGACTCAACAGTTGGAGCGTCATATCACACAACGCTGCTGGAATAATGATAATCATGCTCTGGGACTGATATTAACACTGAGCACAGAGTCAGCCAATATGAAGTCTTTCAATAAAACATTCTGAAAGCAAAGGGACAAACTCACTTTAATTATTCAGTCTTCTCTCTTTCGCTTCTCACTTTTAGCATCAATCTGTTGCAGCTTGTCACTGGGATGACACATACAACACATCTTAAAGGTATTCCACAACCGATGCCTATACCATCAGTCTGGTCTAAATGCACAGTCCTCTATTGATTGTGCTGAATGGGAGATGGGGAGCTGGAGCAGTATTACCACTTCAAAGAAAAAGGGTGCTAGCACCAATGCTCCACAGGAGTGGAAGGAAACTAATATGAGCAGACTTAAATACAATTCAGTCTCATTTTAAAGGTGTCTTCCAGTATGCAAAGGTCCTGTATCTTTACTTTAAGATCAAGTGTGTACGCATAAAAAAGCACTATAATGTGCTCCATATAGATGAGCCTCTTAATGCCCCACCAGAGAAAAAGAAGAGCTTTGCTACTTTTCTGCTACAACGCCTATATCTTCGAGCGAAAAAGCAATATTTATTCTGTTTCCGGGGGCCTGTGCATGCAGAATTGATACTTGCATTAACTCCTATAGGCTTCTGCTTGATAAATTATTAATCAATAGCCCTGTTTTCTTGCTACCTTCACACTCATTAATAAGCATGCAGTTTCAAGTTTTCTGCCTGGCATGTACCTATTCATAAAAGTGTTGCGATTACAACTCCGGCAAACACAGCAGCAGCAGCAGCACAGAAATGCTGAGAAATAACCCATGAGGTGAGGGGCAGCTGTTGCACAGTTTAGCTCTTGCAACCATTTATCTGCTGTCAGTGCGCCACACAATCTTCCCTCAGAGCATCAGTTCTGTTACATTCCTAATCCTTATCCTACCGTGATAATCCAAATACCCTTTAGATGAAAACAAATGGGTTTACAAACATGTTAAGAAGATTATAATCTGAAGAGTAATGAAGTTAAATGAAATATATGATTTTACTTTTCACACTGAATCTGTTATTTGCTTCAGGAGACACATCTTCAACAATTACTCTTTGAAAGATTGAAATTTTCCACATCACAAGATCCTCTGACTGATCCTCTGATCTTTTGGATTTGCCTCAAACTTTGAACTCTCCAGTCCGTAAGAGATGTAATGCAGATATCAATTTTATGCTTCTTATCATCACTGCTTAAAATGTCATAAAAAAAGCACTTTTATCTGGACTGGATCTGATCTCCAGGGCAGACAAGCACTTGAAAGAGCTTCATTTCTTTAATGTGATGGGGAGATTGGAATTGCATCCATCATAGAGCGCTGCTGTTTGCAGCCGTCTGACTGCACATGTTATGATGAGCCACTGTGTTCTGGCCTTTATGATTCCAGCGGGGCCTTTGTGGATCCCCGTGTGGCATGCTTTGCAAATACTCAATACTCTCTCCTGCTTTTGAATTAAGGGGCCCCCACACCGAGAGAAACTGTCTGTCAGGGCGAACAAAAGGATGCAAAAGAAAATTTGAAAAAAAGGAGAGAGACAGTCTTGACATTTAATCTGAACAAATATTCTCCCCAGCAGGCAATAACCACGGTCCTTTAGTGTATTCTGGGGGCAGTCTTTTCCCTGATAGCCAGCCACAGGGAGGTATCCTCTGCAGAACCCATCCTTCAAGAAGAGCTCCGTCTGTTTTAGAAGTCCCCAGATACAGAGTGAAACTCTTCTCATGGAAGCAGGTCAGTTTTTTTTTAACATTTACAAGTTAAGTTGAAACTTTGCGTCCCACAAGTGAATATGATGATGATGATGATGATGACGATGATGCCCTAAATCCTGCAAAAAACACCGCCGCAGTAAACCCACGGCTTTGTCAATGCACCGGGGACACACCTGCAGTATTTTATCGGGGATCCCGGCAGAAAACAAAGTGTGAAAACAGCCTGAAACGCCGCTGACTGTAATCCACGTGGCTACCGTGTTTTACTATTACGGTGCTGCCTGGACACGCTGCCAGGCGATCAAAAGCCCAACTTTCTGCAAAGTGTTGCAGACTCTTTTCGGGCCAGCATGCTGCACGAAAGAGACGAAATCAACAAGGCACAAGTTTGAGTTGGATTTGTTTTGTCTTCTTTTGCTTACATCTGCATTTACAGGTGGAACACACACGGACGCCAGATCATTTCGGGCTTGCTGGCCAGTAACGCGCACGTCGCGGGTTTGCAGAGGGGAGCATGCACCGAGCACCGGAGTGCAGCAGCCAGGCGTGCACTGTCCGCCCGCTGCACGGCTCTGCAGCACGCCGCCGACACGTTCCCCACTTACCGATTAAAGCATTGAGAAGTATTCCCAAAACGCACGGGGCAAGGCGGCGGCGCCTCGCGGATGCCATTTAAAACGGAGGAAATTAAATCCAGCACTTTGCAAGAAGAGAACAAGGTGAGGCGAAGGGACAGCGTTAGGGAAGAAAAAAAAATCTCCAAAAAAATGAAAGAAAACACAAAAATCCACAGCTTGAGCGGCTACGACATATTCCGACCTACGGTGCTACAGTTTGGTCGCTCGCTGGGGTCGAACACGCTTTCGCCATTTTAACCATCTATCAGGACTCTGTCAGCATCTCTCTCTCCTCACTCACTCCCCTGTATCCTAAAGACTGCCTCTCGCTCTCTCCCTCCCTCCCTCTCTCTCTCTCTCTCGTGCACGCGCGTGCACTCGTGCGCGATGACGCGCACACGCAGTGCGCTCCGCGCGATCGGAACAAAAGAGCCCGCTGCTGGCTGCTCGCGCTCCGAACGATTCCTGCACGTCAGTGAAACTGTGAGGCCACTTCCAGAGAGCATCACTCCTCTAATAAAAAACAAACAAACATACAAAGGTTGGAAGGCACGATTAAAAGTAGAATCACTGACTAAGTTATAACTATGAACCCACCAATGTTTTCGTGTGAATTTATACATTGGCGTCCCCAAGATAATTCAAAATGGGATCAACCAACAAACAAAAGAAATCTAAGATTGGTGACAAAAACAGAGCACATGCATGATGAAATAACTGATGAAGAATCAGTAATCACTAAAATATGAAAACACTTCATCTCCCAAGAGTTCAGTCTCAGAAAATCAACTTTATGAAAAATAATAAAATAAAAACAAGGCACTCTGTGAGGGTGGAGGTGTTTTTGTTTTTAAAGCTTCTTCACAAGTCAACCTGACTTGATAAATAAACAAGGAGGACCTCTAACCCAGCACTCAATTACAACAAAGCAGCGGACCTCTGGCTGTACCTGACCGCCCCCTACTGGTCAAAGTCTGCACCTCACGATATTATTTGACGATTGCAGAGCCTGGTGTAACATGTATGAGGTAATGTCCTCGTGCCTGCAGCACCCCTGTGGATAGGATGCTAAAATTAGGTTAGGTATATTTTGTGGCTCCCTTTTTTTTAAAAATCTATTGTTGAACCAGTTAAATAATCATAAATTGCACTACAACTGAAAGATGAGCAAACAAACAACGTTTTACAAATGAACTTGGAATTCACTTAAAAATAATCTATTTGAAGGAAATATATCTAAATGGAGTAAATTAAAAAATAACTTCCAACAATAAGCAGTCATGTTATCATGTAAAGAGGTGTGGAGATGTGTTTTAATCAAACCAAATGCCTGGATGTGACTAAAGGTGTTGCTTTCAGGGTAAACCTCAACCTCTGCCTCCAGATTCTTCTGCTGTACTGGAGCTCCGCTTAGTGGGCTGTATGTACACTGCAGCTCTTTAGGGGTATTGTGACTGATGTAAAGTGTCGTGAAAGTTACACATAAAAGAAGAGGTAATTCAAATGAAGCATTGATAAAATAATGAATGCGTTTCCTTTATTGTCTCTCAAACATCACATGAGATTGAACTACAATGTTCACAGCTCAGTCTAATTTAGTTTGCTTGATTAGTTTTTTTTACTGCTGTCACATTTTTACATTTTTTTTACTAATTAATCGCAACTGTGGCCACAATTAATGGTGATTAATCACATCATTTGTGAACTTGTAATCAACATACAAAATGTCTTTAGCTGAATCTTTTAAAAGTTTCACTTCAGAAAACACTCACAAATGTGGAATTTGAACCATCCAGCATTTTAAAGTTGAGAAGCTCAAGGGAAGGCCAGTCCTGTTTTCTTTTCCAGTGGTGAACAGTCCAGAACATACAGAGCCACAGTAGGATATTTGTAACATTTTCAAGCTTCAAATGAAGAATCCAGTCCTCATAATTCACCTGTAATGCATAGGGATGGAAAAAAAAGAAATCTCAGAATTCTGACTTTAAACTCAGATGGATACCTGTAAGGGACGTATTGGGGGCTACTGAGGAACAGGAACAGGTGAGCAGCCACATGCAGACCGTTGATCACAACCTGGACAGAGTGTTTACAGGGTTGCATTGTTCCCAAGGAAGAATATCCTCAATGGAAGAGCAGAAAGTGAGTGAAAATGATCATTGTTTTGTGCTTGGCGTTCGTAAAAATGTCAAATTGCTGCAGATGTGAAGGGTGCCAACTGCAGGGGTTCATTGTATGTTAAATTAGTTTCAATGAATGAGCTACCAGACAATAATTCCCAAGTCCATCAAGGTTTTTTCATTTTCAAGTTAGTGATCTGCCACTGCGCTGAATGCTGCTGTCTGCTTTAGTGGCAGCAATGACCAAGTGAGAGATGAGAGCCACACTTCCACTGGTCTACACTGGGTAGTGGTTCTTTAAACCTGGTCCACACCGTCCGCGGCTTCCGTTCTCACACAGCCGTGTTAATATCACAGCCACAAGACCTCACAACCTCATAAGAGAAGGTTCAGTAGGTTGCTTAAACACCTGTGTTGTGCTACTCCCCTATCCTTTGTGGTTTATTGCTCTGCTCCTGTCCCTCCACTGTCTCTACAGACTGTTAGGTTTATGCTTTCTACTGCATATATGTACAAGCACTTCTTACAACTTCTGTTTAAAAAAAAAAAAAGAACAGAAAAATCACTTCAATATGTATGCATGTGCACATGGGGAAAAATAAACTCACTGGCTTTTTTTTTTTCTCTGCAGATCAGTCGAGGTGTCATTGTGCTCATGGATTTCACAACTCTGGTGATTGAGCTGCTGCCTTTAATTTCTGCATAGGATGCACAGATCTCCACCCAACAGCCCTCAGTCACGAAGAGTCCCAGGAAACCCACCCCAATGAGAAGCCTCTGCAGAGCTAAGGACCACCCGCAGTGGATGGGGAGCATCCACGTTCAGTTCAAAATTTGGAAAAAGTGCCAGACGTCATCAAAGAGGCAGTGGCACATATCTCATCTAGGGTTACCCCCCTCAGGGCGGCCCAGGACGTGGACATCACTCTACTTGAGTGGTAGCATACACCTAGGGGCAGAGGGCAAGCATGTAAGAATGGTGAATTAGGTCCACAACCCAGTTGGATAGGTGCTGCTTGGAGAAAACGGAGCCTTTATTAAGGCCTCTATAGCAGACAAACAGCTGTTCAGATGTATAGACAGCTGTTGTGGTAGTGTCCATGTTGCATCTCAGAGCTCCGACTGTGCACAGGAGCTCTGCACTGTCCCCAGGACTGCTCGATGGAGAGTCATATCGAATGACTTATATAGGCTGATTAGAGCGTAAACCCGACAGTACCTTCAGAAGAAAAGCGACATACGGCCACGGTGATGACTGCACCGTCCTGATGGCACCTTAGGCATGACAGATTAATAGACAGAGCGTGTCACTCACCCACGCATTTCGCCAATGGCCATTAGAATAGCAGTCTTGCCTGACACCCGCTGCAGCTCCACTGCTGCCAAGGGCTTAAAGAAGGCTGACACAAGCCCTCCAGCATTGAGTGCAGGTCCCAGGCTGGAGCTTGTGGGCCTCTCGGACGATGAAGCCTCAGAGCCCCCTTGAGGAATGCTGAGACCAGGATGTGACTCCCAACTGTGCCACCCGCAATCTTCGCATGTTAGGCCAATATTGGTGCCACATACACCCTCAGTGTGGATGGGGCCCGACCCTTATCCAGAAGGGATTGCAAAAAATCCAAGACCGCGAGCACTGGGCAACGCACAGGGTCCTCTGTACTGACATTGCACTGCTCACAAATAACTTCCACCTACTATTGTACTGCAGCCAGGTGGACGGCGCTCTGGCATTCAGAATGGTCTGTAGGCTCTGTACAGTTGCTCAGCAGCGATTCAGGCCCCTCAGCATCCAGACACATAAGTGGCCAGGTGCCAGACCCGACCTCCGTGCTGAGACAGCATGTCCCTCCTGTTAGGGAGGTGCCACGGTTTGCTGCAGGTGAACACCTCTGCTCTCCACAACATCAACACCCACTATCATCTATCTTCTCAATAAACATAAAGAACAAATGTTATTCTAATAGATGACTGTGAGTGGTTTATCACTACCAGAAGTAAAGAAAATGAAAAGTAAACTGATGACCTGGCTTCTGTGGCACTGACAGATGTGGGAGCGGATGCTGCCCACGGTGAGGTCCTACTGAAACTCAGGCGTTGCTGCCACCAAAGCAGAAGAGGGACAGCATTTGGAACAGTGACAGATCATTAACTTATTGTGACAATGATATGTCATATTGTAACTTTTTAATATAAAGCACAGCGTTTAAAAAAAAAAAAAAAAAAGACGGAAATGGCACACTTTGAATTTTGGTTGTGGTACTTTCTCTGGTCTGAAATCAGCAATTTTCCTTTTTTGGTCTTGTGCTAGCTGCTACTGCTGCTGCTGCGGCATTAATTAGGGACCGAGCCCGAGGGCGAGGTGGCCTCCACTGAGGACACCTTGCCCGAGGGCAAGGACTCTATTGTTTTCCGTTTGTTTCACTGTTATTATTATTACGCATCCCGCACTTTTGACGGCTAATTTGACCCCCTAAACATGCACGAAAACTCACCAAATTTGGCAGGCACATCCAGACTGGCGAAAAATTTGATAAACTAAAAAAATTAACCCCATCTGCTCTCTAGCGCCACCTAGAAACTAGCGCAACCGAGAAACAGGAACATCTGCATAATGGCCCTCAGGAATGTCGTAGAGAGATCAAACCTGCGTTGACGAGTTCGTCTCATTGAGTTCTAAAACTTTCCCATTCACGCCGAAGACCTAAATCCTACAGGAAGTCCGGCATTTCCCTTTCAATGTAAAAGCTTCAAGCAGCTTTTTCCCCACACCATTTATTGTAGAAATGTCAGAGTAGCGCGGCCTGATAGAGGAGAAGTTTCTCTACTAAAGATGTGAACAACTTTTTCAAAAGTCACACGGTTTGGATTTTATCAGCCCTTAAAATAAAACTCACATTTTTGAAAAAAGGGTCGCTACGGCTCGTAGGAATGTTGTAGACAGACCAAACCAATTGTTAACGTGTTCGTCTCGTCGAGGTCTAAAAATCTCTCATTGACCTAAATCCAACAGGAAGTCCGCTATTTCCCTTTCAAAGTAAAACAAAATCACTCCTCATTTAAACATTATCTTGTCTGAGACTGTTTGTTGTAGAGACAGAGTAATGTGACATGATAGAGGAGAAGCTTCTCTTAAGATGTTGTTAAAAACTTTTTCAAAAGTCTCACGGTGTGGATGATGTTAACCCTTAAAATTTGAAGTCTGAAAACCCAGTTGAAATACTACAATGGTTGCTACGGCCAAAAGAAATGTCGTAGCGAGATAAAACCAATGCTCATGCGTGTCTCATGGAGATCTAAAAATCACTCATTGACACCCCTAACCTTAATCCAACAGGAAGCCCACTATTTCCCTTTCAAATTAAAAATCACATTTTTTGAAAAAATGGTCGCTACGGCTCGTGAGAATGTCATAGAGAGATAAAACTAATTGCTCACGTGTTTGTCTCATCGAGATCTAAAAATCACTCATTGACACCCCTAACCTAAATCCAACAGGAAGCCCGCTATTTCCCTTTCAAATTATAAAACATTTCTCATGAAAACATACCCCCCAAGACAGTTTGTTGTAGAAACGTCAGCGTAACACGGCCTGATAGAGGAGAAATTTCTCTACAAACAATGTGCACAGCTTTTTCAAAAGTCAAACGTTGTGGATTTCATCAGCCCTTCAAAATAAAAGTCACATTTTTGAAAAAATGGTCGCTACAGCCCGTAGGAATGTCGTAGAGAGATAAAACCAATTGCTCCCGCGTTCGTCTCGTTGAGATTTAGAAATCTCTCATTGACATCCATGACCTAAATCCAACAGGAAGTCTGATATTTCCCTTTCAGTGTAAAAATCACTCCTCATTTAAACATTATCTTGTCCGAGACCGTTTGTTGTAGAGACATCCGAGTAATGCGACATGATAGAGGAGAAGCTTCTCTACAAACGATGTTTCAAACTTTGTCAAAAGTCACATGGTGTGGATTTTAGCAACCCTTCAAAATAAAAGTCACATTAAAAAAAAAAAAAAGGGCGCTACGGCCCATAGGAATGTCATATAGAGATAAAACCATTTGCTCACATGTTCGTCTCATGGAGATCTAAAAATCTCTCATTGATATCCATGACCTAAATTAAACAGGAAGTCCGCTATTTCCCTTTCGAAGTAAAATTCATTCAAACGCTAAAATGGTGGCTGAGGCCTATGGGAACGTCGTAGAGAGATAAAACCAACTGCTCACGCGTTCGTCTCATCGAGATCTAAAAATCAGCCATTGACACCTCTGACCAAATCGAACGGGAAGTCCACAACTCACCATATATGGGCATGCAGTGCAGTCATTGAGCTGACAGCAGCTGTCATTAAAGGGGACATATGATGCTATTTTTCAGTCACGTCATATAGGTCTCTGAAGGCCAAAAGCATAGTATTTAAGTTTGTTTGCCCCAAATCCATCCTTCTTTTGGAGTTTCAGCGGTGTAAAAAGTCACTCTGAGGGGCCCTCCTCAGAACAGACTGTTTCTGAGCCTGCTTTCCGGGATGCAATTGCAATTGAATGCATCTGTCCACGCCCACTCTCACATACACACACACACGGCGGGGGCACAGTCCTTGGAGGGGGGGTTCATTCCGCTTATTTCAGGTTAAGCGGACTTGGGGGGGGGGAGTTAAGTCTGCTTATTTCAGGATAAGTACACCAAACTCACACTTGACCATTTCAGCTTCAGTTTCACTTTGATTGTCACAAAATGTGGTGTAGCAACACAGGGGAGGAAACACTTTTCACATTTGAATGTTATAATGAAGCTACGGCTACACATACTACTGTAAGAAACTCTTCACAAAGTGAAAAAAAGCATGATATGTCCCCCTTTGAGGTCAAATCATGATGAAAATGGATGTTTATGGAGTAGCAAGGCTCCCGATCACCTGAACTTTGGCCGGCAAGGTATGAGGATGGCCTCAGTAGCCGACCAGCGCGGGGGCTCGGTCCCGCCCAATGCCGCTTGAGGCTTTAGTTACAGTGTGTTGGTTTATGTTGCTCACATTGACCTACCAAGGAACTGCAGACAGAATTGAGCTGTGGCACCAGACGGTTTGCCAGAATTTGTTCGAGGCCGACCAGAAGTTCTCCTCCATAGCCTCCCTGAACTCCTTCCATACCCGAGTTTTTGCCTCCACAACCGCTCGGACTGCAATTCGCTTGGCCTGCCGGGACCTGTCAGCTGCTTTGGGAGTCCCACCAGACAACAAGACTCGATAGGACTCCTTCTTCAGCTGGACGGCAGCCCTTACTTCTGGTGTCCACCACCGGGTTCGGGGGTTGCCGCCACGACAGGCACCAGAGACCTTACGACCGCAGCTCCGGGCAGCTGCTTCAACAATGGAGGTGGAGAAAATGGTCCACTCGGACTCAATGTCCCCAGCCTCCCTTGGGACATGAGAGAAGTTCTCCCAGAGGTGGGAGTTGAAAACCCTGCTGACAGAGAGGTCAACCAGACGTTCCCAGCAGACCCTCACAACATGTTTTGGTCTGCCAAGTCAGTCCGGTTTCCTCCTCCGCCAGCGAATCCAACTCACCACCAGGTGGTGATCGGTCAACAGCTCTGCTCCTCTCTTCACTCGTGTCCAAAACACACGGTTGGAGGTCAGATGACACAACAATAAAGTCAATCATCCACCTCCGACCTAGGGTGTCCTGGTGCCAAGTGCACTTATGGACACCCCTGTGCTCGAACATGGTGTCTGTTATGGACAAACTGTGGCTAGCACAGAAATCCAATAACAAAACATCACTTGGGTTCAGATCAAAGAGGCCATGCGTCCCAATCAACCCCCTCCAGGTCTCACTGTTGCTGCCCATGTGGGCGTTGAAGAAAAGTTATCACACAAAAACGTTATCACACAATATGGTATTAAAAGTCTGTTTGGCTCCAGCTGTGGTTGTACTGTAGTTGTTTGGATCTTTTCTTTTATTATCATGGTTGAGTACATGCAATATGCTTATGGAAGGTCATCAGAATTTTGCTTTTTTTAGTGTTTTCTTTCAGTCTTTTATTGTCATCACATAAGGTTTCAGGTCATTGTAGATTTCTTGAGCCTTTTAAGTTTTTTTAGGGTTCTATAATATTCCTTAGCTTACTCATTCTCCAGTTCTTTAGGTTTCTTTAGTTCGGGATTTCTTTGTGTTTCTGTACTTTATTTTGCACTTGTTTGGATCCTTAAGTTTCTTTAGGTTCCTTTCATTTTCTTTTAGCTTTCTCCTTTTTTTTTGTATTCTTTAGATTTCCTTTGAGTTTTGTAGCAGATTTTACCAGGTTTCTTTAGCCGATTAACCTTAACAATTAAACACAAAATAAAGCCCAAATTACTCCAACAAATACTATTTTTTTTAATCATTCATAAAAGTTGCAATCAAAGTAATATGAGAATAAATAATGATTTGGCAATAAAGAACCAAGTCCTCTTATATCAAAGGTAATCTTAAACATTCAACTTATTTAAACAGAGGTAGCAAACAAACGTGGCAATAAATCAAATGTTTTTTTTTCACACAACCAATGTTCTGGGGGGGGGGGGGTATTTCGTGTATTTTAACCCTTTAGTATCGATCTACAGCACACTCATGCAGCTTTCACCATCCAACTTTGGGCAAAGCTGTTGCTTGTGTCAAAAACAAGATCCTCTATAGTAAATTTTGAACATAAACTTCAGCAACATTTTAATTAATCATTAGTTGTTGTTCAAATCTAATAAGACATTGTACTTCCATGAAGAAAAAGCACAATAAACTTCAAGTCCGCATATGATGCTGGAATGTCCCAGGTGCTCCTGAACGTAACAATTATTTGTCCGCGCTGCACCAGCGGAGATGTTTACACAATCACTGTTTCATGTCGCAGCGCTTACCAGCTGTCCATCCACAGCCGTGAAGAGTTTTTTTTTTTTTTGCACAGGTTAGTCCCAGAGAGGAACACCTTTTCTGTTTCAATAACAGTTTGGGTGAGCGGCATACTGCTTCCTGTGCAGTGGGCTGCAACACAGGTGTCTCCGCCACAGCCAGCCGGCCTGGGACATTGACCAGGTGATGGTTCCACCTGGTGCTTCTCCTCACTGACCGGGGACGGGAGGCGGAGCCAGCTCACAGACAGTTTTGACAGGACAATAACAATATCAACTACTGGAGAAATTTGCAGATACAGATGTCAGAATCTAACAGTGTTGATGCTTGCTGTTAAATTAAGAAAAATGATAGTTGTAAAGAACGAAGCTAATGAGAAAAATGCTACGGGGTAGTGATGGTAACTACTCTTTCCTGCTCCTTTCTACTTTTGTTTGATTTATTTTGATATTTTTCCTTTTTATTCTGTTTGTTTTGTGTCTTTTACACGGTTGAAATAAAGATAAATTCGTCAATAAGTTGACTTAGCATCATATACAATATCTGAGTACACATATTTAAGGCTCCAGATATTTTCCACTATTACACCATCAGTAATAAAGGAATGTTTATAACTGTGATTAATGAAGTCAAAAAGTCAATCAGTTAACTGACTTACAGTTCTGACAGCTCAGCTAATGAGCCACAGCAACACAACAATGGGTGCAGAAGCCACTCATTGCTGAGCTTGGATCCTTTCAACTGCTTTGAGCTTTTCTTCTACATTAAGCCCACTCACCTGTTTCTTTAGACATCCTGATGCTCACTTCCCACATACTCTGTAACCTGAACATAGTTTATTCAGTCTATGCAATATGTAAATTGTGCACACAATATCAGCACATTTCTAATATAACATGTACCTGTAGTTTCTCCAGTACCTCTAGAACAATTTCAGCATCATATCATGGTGTAATCCAATTATGCTGCTAAAATTGTAAGTAGCTTTAACTGCTGCATAACTACAAACATTTCTACCATCTAACATTCAGCTTTGAGTTAACTTTTGGCTCGAGGGCCATAAGTGACACAGTATTGGTGTGGCAGCTCCAATTGGCCATAGTGTGAATTACATGCTCATGTATAATAATACAGGTAACAATAATAAAGGTGGTTCAATTCTCCATTGCTCATATCCATGTGAATGGGTGAAAGTGGTAATGCACTGTGAAGTACTCTATACAATGCTTGAACCGAGTCCAAAGTGCTATTTAGGTGTAGTCCATTCAGCATTATATACATACTGTATGTGTATTTAAAATCTTTTTGTTTAGTCTGCTGGTAAAAATGAGATTCAAAAAGCAAGTATGGCAGGAATCTGAAACGAGAACAATTAGAAGAGTTGTATTTCCATTCTACTTGTAAAATAAACTGGTATAAAGTCATAATAACACACGCAGTTTCATTCAAACTGAAAATAATACAGCAAAAAAAAAAAAAGCCCTACTCTTTGTTGTTTATTTAGTTAACTACAGATATGCTTGTTTTTTGTTTTTTTTTTGTTCTTTTAGGTGTTTGGGTCATTTCCATCCACATGTTGAACACACAGGGAAAAAAACCCACTGTTGGCAGTGAAATCAATCTGTTCGCATTTAATCAAAGTTCTGACAAGCCTTTTTATTGTTTTTGTGCTTTATCATGGTTGGCTTATCAAACTGCTGAACAAATAAAGTTGAAATGAGTTAAGGTGAGAAATATGTTCGAGTGTTCCGTATGTATAAGCTCAGTTCTTGTCTTAATTTTAAATATATATTTTTTTTTATTTGTGATGGTGTGCTCTGTAGTAAAAGTGAAATCATATAAAAATGTATTTACATAATTTTAAGAAAGCGATACGGAGTTTAACAGAAACACTGAGAAAGACGGAAGAGGTTCAAGGGACTCAGACTCCTGAACTCTATTTTTGGAAATACAAACAAACTTTATATATATATTATAAAATGATTTTTAAGTTTGAGCCTGTGTGGTTACAATCTTTAAAACTATTACAAAGACATACATTCAGATTGATATGTGAGATATATAACCTACTAGTCTAAATGCTTCAGCTCTACAAAGCTCCAGCTGTGTAGGTGTGGCTGAAGCCAATTCCACTTTGCTCTGAGTGAGGGCAGTGTACACCCTAGACAGGTCACCAGTCCATCACAGGTCACACGCACACGCACGCACGCACACACACACACACACACACACACACACACACACACACACACACACACACACACACACACACCTATGGACAAATTAGAGTCAGCAGCTCGCCTCAAATGCATGTTTTTGCACTGTGGCAGAAAACCAGAGAACTGGGAGGGAACTCACACATACGCAGAGAGATCATGTAAACTCTACAAAACAAGGCTAACAGTGTGTTTCCACTGGGCGCCGCGCAATTTCATTTGTCACGCGAATGAATTCACGTTCAACGCTTCTGGTGGAAACACAGCGTAAGCCTTCTTGCTGTGAGATAAGAGCACGAACCACTGTAAGTACAAAATGAAATATTTGCATTCTAAATTCAGAAGGCGAGTGTATCCTCCACCTGTGATCTCGATGAAGCTAAAAGGTAGGTAAAAGTTAATGGAGGGATTTTTGCAGCACTCATTGAGAGAGACAGCTTATTATTCTGGGACTTTGGGATTTGTGGTCAGAGCCTCTATTAAGCTGTGAAGAGAGTTTCACTATAATCCTGAAAACAGCAGATGTGTTCTTAGATGAGGATGGTGCTCACACATTACAGCAATTATTGGCATTTGTTTAATCTGCTGAGAGGGTTTTTTTTCAAATCAGTGAAGTCACCTAGCCCATTAACCTGCACCTGTCTAATTGGTACGGTGTGTTGTTTGGTGACAGCTTAGTACAATCCCAAAGCTATTTGAGAAACAGTATGCTGCTCATTTTTAATGGGCTGTTGAGATCTGAGTACATTTTTGCTCTACAATATTTGGAAACACTGAAAACATGTAGAATAGATACAATAAGATGAACAAACAAAAGACGAACATAGGATTGAACATGGCAGATATGCTGCCATCTCAGAGAAACAGTGTCTGGATTTCGTTCTGGTTTACTGGCTGTTTGTGTTAAGTTTGCAGGCTCTACCTGTGTTAACTTCAGCGCAATGTCCATTAGAGAAAGTACAAATATTTTACTATGTAATTTTTCTTCAATCATAACTGAGTCATTTGATTGGTTATATGTGCTCAATTATTATGGAAACATTAAATACAGTGGGGTTTGAAGCATATAGCGGAAAAAAAGTGGATTTGTTCCGATAATCTTGATAATTTGATATGCCTTAATGTTTTAACAAGTCAGAGATCAACTAATCCCTTCAGATTATATGGATTTATCCATTACACAAAGGACAGCCTCTGTTTAACAGTCTTGCTTTGCATTTACTCCATTTAAAAGCTTATACAAATTGATGTTATTAAATGTTTTGCTTTTTTAAAGCCATTTTAAAATAACATTCACTGTCCCCAAAGGGTTCAGATTCACACCTTCTAGTTGTAAGGCCATAAAGCCATCCACTATTATTGAATCCCATCCTTTTTTCACTCAAATAAAAGTTAGAAAGGCAGTGGACCCCTTCTACGATTACAGATTTGCAAAAACATCACAGAGAAGCCAAATGCTTTCCGACTCACTCATTCTTACCAACATAGAAACGCAGAAAACATTAATATAAAATCATGAAGGTAGCTCTTCAGTTCTGTTCTTAGAAATGTCTTTTTTTTTAACAATTTATTTGCAGACAAACTATTAGCCCTGACTCTCCTGGATATTTGTATTATAATGTGCTGTTAGCAGGCCTCTGCTGCTGCTCTGATATTAATCCATGCTCTTCGGGTGAAAATGACCACCAGACCACCATCCTTTGTTTTGTGGGGCCAGTGTAATCAGCTTTAGACCATCCATTTTCAGTACTGTTGAAAATGATTTCACAAACCAAAGTTATTCACAAATGCACGCTTTTGGAGTGTTGGAGGAAGCTGGAGTACCACCCACCTGAAACCGACACGAGGTGAACATGCAAACTCAGTCCAAACAGCTCATGTTAGTGGTGAATACTCTCAGAGAGGCCCAGACTGGAACCCATAACTGTACAAACTCACTTTAAAAGCATGTTATAAGTTAGAAACGTTTTTCCCTAAAATAAACCTTTTTTCTTTTTTTCCCCACAATATTGAAGCGTTGGATAGGTGAGTCAAATAAACGCCCACAAGATGTCCTCATTGTGTTGACTTCTTGCTTTCAGCACTTCATTTGTCTCCTTATTTCAGGTAACATCCTCACACTCAATACAAGTGTCAACATCAGACAAAAACCCTCGAACCAGGTGCATTCACGTCTATTTCAAGTGTTTTCTCTTTATCTTTTCGTCCACAGACGCAGTAAGACACTATTCTGCCGACTGAAAACCGGGTGCCACTCCCCTTTATCCGTGCCTGCTTTCCCCGGGTAGCGGCGCGGAGCCCAGCAGGGTACAGTCTCTGTCACGAGCGCCTCGATAGTCAATATGATCCATCTATCCCGCATCGATCCGGGCCGGACTGTGTGATTTTTTTTCTTCTTCTTTGCGCGTGATCGGGGATCAGTCCCACGCTGGACTCTTGATCGAGCCGACAGGAGCGCTCGCCGCATCCTCGCTGCCCTCGAGCGCCCACTTCTTCCATGAGGAGCTGAAGCCTTGACAATCACACCGCTATGAGGCGAATCACCGGCAAGACCAAGGATGAAACTTTGATCGAGCTGCAGAACGCCACCGACTCACAGATCACAGGTAATTGGTGAAGTAGTCATCCTGCTTATGTCTGCCGCAGACGGTTATTTACGGCTGCGTGTGGTCGCTGCTCGGGTAAAGTAGCTCGGGTCACGGTAATCTCCCAACCCAATGATGTAATGATACAATTAAACTCGACTGTCTCCCAAACAGATTAAAACAACGAAGTCCATTCGAATATCTAAAGTGTATTTGTTACTCATAGTCTAAATTTGTGCTTGTTTGCTGGTGATGTTTTTTTGTGTTGTTGTCTGTCAGGGATGTGTGCAGCAGTAAGTCATGAGTAATCCCATGAGAAGGGAAGAGGCATACATATGTAAACAATGCTGGATGTTCAGCATCCTTACCTCTTGACTGTCTTGGAAGCGACTGTGACCTCAGTGACCTCAGTGTCAGGTTCATCCCAAACTGTTCAGATAAAGATTGCGTCCTCATATGAGGACTCCACAAAGGTGCAGTGGTTAGAAATCTAACCTCAATGTGAGAATTTCCCCAGCAGACCCTGAAGATGAAAAGTTTGCATTTTTCTCCATTGCATTTCCCCCCCCCCCCAACACACAGTCACAAAATCTGAATCTGAGGTGAGCTGATGACCTTAATGTGGGTGTGTGTGCCTGTCAGTGTCTCTGTGTCTGCCCCTGTGATGGACTGATGCCATCTCTCTGTTTACAGTCTGCACAAATAAAAGTAGATTTACTTTCAGATAGTAGTGTGTCAACGTGATTGGATGATGCCGGTAACTATTTTTACTATATACAGTCTTCTGAAAAAATAAAAACAAGAGAGCTGGCAAGTTTGACAGTTTCATTTTCTGTGGAGGTCTACGTGACGTAATGCTGGGAGTTTATGCTTTGTGTTTCCAGTTTCTGAGGGGACATTGTTGCATGAAGAATGCCACCCGAGCATAGCTGCTCAACAGGAAAGTGTTGAGATTGAGATTAAATATTCAAACTGAATGTGATACGGTATACAGTTTCATAAATCTTGCAGTTTAATCAAAAGAAAACAAGGGATTGGCAGATGGTAAACTCTGCTTTCAGTGGTCACTGTTGATTGCTTTTAGAAGATCCAATTAACCATTTATGAATATAAAATCTGGCTTTTCACGTAAATTTTGATGTTGCAGCTTGATGCACTTAAATGAAACAATGATTCTGACCAGTTTAGAAGAAATGAGTCAGTGCTCTGGCCTGATATCCAAATAGCTGTGTTTACACTTGCTTGATCCATATTGCATATATCTCTGAAACTAAACCACTTCTACCTCAAGATGTTGACTTTGTCCTGTTTGCCTCTGCATGTTGAGGCTCTATCCACAAAACATAAAAACGTAGCACAGGCACAGGCTGCTGTGGAGATTCAATAGCTGCAAGCAGTGTATCTCAAGGCATCTTTCATGTGTGTTTAGCTAATGGATTTAGATTTCTAAGTGCATGGCCTGTATCTGGAAGGTGTCATTTGACCTCTGCTCGTCAAAGCATAAGATGTTGTGGATGTCTTGGAAAAAGAAAAAAAAAACAGGTTATCGTGTGATGAGAGTCCTTCTGCACATTGAGGCAGCTCAGATCCAAGGTAAAATAAAGCTGGATATCCAGAAGCTGAAAGGATATTTAAAGCTTTCCAAACTACTTCATTGTGTTTTAAATCTCTGTTTTGAATTTATGACAGACTTATCATTACGTCATTGAAGCCTTCAGGAAATATGCCAATATTTCTCACAAAGAATCTCGTTGTCATTCCTGTGACATTCCTGCTCGGGGACAGAGCTCGGTATGGATGTAGATGAAGATATGGTTCAGTGTCGGTTGCAACAATTTCTGCTGTAGTGTAATATATTTCCAAAATAGTCTCCAATAATAACATACATTATATTATTGGGCCTGTCACTGAATCAGAATATTCTCAGTTAAATCAGATTATCTGTTCAGTTTGAAAGTTTTTACTTTTTTTTTTTTCATGTAGTTTTTACCACTTTGTTTACTGCTTTACTATAATGCCAGATATTTGAATGGGCTTGAATGAGTTCAGACTGACAGTAATGTTTACTTAAAAGAGCCAGATTGAGAGTTTTACTCAGGGATATTATTCCTGTAATCTACATGCAAAATCGGTCTGCTCAGGCTCAACCCACAGACAAGGAAAGTGGACTTTATGTTTCAAATTCCATCCATGAGTGGTCCAGATCGCAGGAAGTCACTAAAATGATTGTTTTTAAAATCATTAAAGGAGCACAGCGCAGTTTGCTCGTTTTATGCGAAACACCGACCCCTGCAGGCCTTAGGCGTAACTGTAGCTTAGTGAAAAGCTCGTGTCTGTGGCTTGTGCCCATGTACGTGCACAGAAGAGGGGAAGTCCTTCCTCGCTCTTTTAGCAGTGCTTGAGTAAAATGTAAGTTTCTTTTGCCTGGTGGAGTCTGTGCTGGAGTTGTGGCAGTGCTAGAAGCCGGTCTTTTCTTACTTTCTGGAAGCTCCATCCTCAGTACTGCTCAGTTTTTGCTGCTAAGCGTCTGGCAGAGTAATGGCGGACAGATCGAAACTTAAGGATTACCAGGCCAGCGGGAGCGTGCATTACGTCAGGCTCAGAGCGATTCGTACCCGAATCACTCATATTGCTGTGCCTTCAGTGCCCTGCACAGGAAAATAGGAGCGACTGCGATCTTGCAAAAATAGCTCTTGCTGCCCATCAGGCTAAGGTGAAAACGTGTGTGGGTGTGAATAATTTACATATTAAATTTTCAAAACTGCGCTGTACCCCTTTAAAAGAAAACTAAAGCATTAGCAATTCCTCTTTCCTCGAAAAATGACATTTTCAGTAGATGACAGTGAAAACACACCTACCTCACCTGATCTCATGATACAACTTTCCCTCAAAGCCTCAGATGTATTTATCTCTCACACTTGAATGAACTGAGGTATTGAAGTGACCCAGGCTAGTAGCTCTGATAACACTGGCTCAGTTAAAGCGTAGTAGAAGCAATGAAAGACAAGACCCTTTATTCTATCAAAGACCCTCGTATAATCTCAATCAGACACTTTCCATTTGTTCCTCAGTGTCCTTTAATGTGTTAATTAGTGAGGTCAGTTAATAAAGGCGGGTGTTTTTAGCGGACTAATAACCTGCCTCAGTCTGCCGGAGCTTTGTTCAGGCTCTTATCAGGGCAGGCCTTCAGTCTCATGTGAGAGTGGAAACACAGACGGCAGAAGAAAGGGGTCACTCCTCACCCCGGTGTGTTTTGTACGTGTTACAGCTGCTCAAACAGATTTACAGACAGGGATCAGTAATGGAGAGGAGATGCACTGAGAGGCGGCAGGTTTTCTAAATCCAAACCACCTGACTGCAGCTTTTACATGGTTTGTCATTAAGCTCACAAGGTTTTCTGCTGGTTTCTTCCTGGCAGCTTTAAAGTACAAATTGGCCAAAATATGTAAACTGATTTCTATATTAAGCGTCCTTGATAGTGATGACTGATTGTTTTAGGGTTTCGACTCCTCTTAAGGAAATCTCACGCCGTGGTCTATATCAGTGCGGGTGAAGTCATCCTTCAGTCTGAGGTGAAACAGAGCCAAAGTGTTGCTATGGAAACAGGTGTTGTAATTGTATTACCCTTTCTGATGGGGGCACGATACTGCATTGGAGAGCAGCCAGTAAATCCTCACAACAAACAAGAAGGCAGCCAAAGTCAAGCTCGCGTGTTCCCACAACAACTTCAGTTTTCAGAGTAGCGTGAATATTCTGTCTGAGGTTTACGTTGGACCTGCCGCCTGTCTCCTGTCCGCCGTGGCCTGCCTGCTTTTAACGAAATCACAGTGATACGCGTAGATGGAGGGCTGCAGCCGCTCTCGATGGCTATTGAATTATGATTTATTTATGTGAGGTTTTTATAGAGCAGCAGTGCCTGCAGGAGTACACATGTACAGTATCAGTTGGTTTATCGAGCATGGAGGGCTGGAGAAACACTTTAATCCTCCAAGCAAACCAAGCAAAGCATCCAAAGGTTTCAGAGCATACTTACAAAAAAAACCAGCCTCCTGTGAGAGCCAATGACTTTGTTCCTAAGTATCTTATCAGCAGACTCTCCTGTTTTGTAATGTTGCGACTTTTAAAGATTACATTTTATCCTCTCCTGAACCTGCATGTGACTCCTGCTGTTTGTGGCGTTGAAATATGGTTCAGTTTGTCAGGAAATCTCCTTTTTAGGAAGACAATATCATGACGATAAGAGAAGAATTTTGAATTCCTGTTGCCAATACAAGTCTGATGTGAGCATGAAGGATGCTTTCTATTTTTCTTTTTGCCCGTACTAAACTGAGTTGACAGGAAATGTGGGGTGACAGATAGAGAGGCTGCCATCTCGTAGGAGACTCGGAGGGGGTAAGTCTGAGCGCAGGATGTGGTTTCACTGCCACATGGTGCACACTGCTCCTGTTGCACTATCAGGACTGAGCTGAAGTTTTAAATTTCAGCTTATATTGACACCATTTCTAGCCTAATGCACTCACTGAGGCAGCCTTTTAGTTTTCCCTGTTATGGGTTGGTGGATGGCCTCATGTATTCGTTTGTCACATTAATATTAATACACAGTATGTTTACGTGCAGGCCAGCCTGATCTTTCTTTTCATGTCCATATTTAAAACGCTCTTCCCCAGGGAGACGTTGTGGAGCAAATCTGTGACATATATGCAAGGTGTGATTTTCCAGGAGGGATCTACTCGATGCATCCTGAATACTTTTTATTTCTGGGGAATAACATCTACTTTTCTCTCTCAACTCTAATTGACAGCGAGTAAATTCAAATGTTAGTGATTGTTGGATTTACTAGCCTGTCAGAGGCTATTAGTTTAAAAGTGGAAGTCATGTAGGCAGGCTGCTATATTCCTGTAATTGTTGCACCAGCTACACTTATTTATTCTTTTATTCTGTGCAAATTGCATTTCCATTATACTCAATCTGGCTTTAAATTGGAGAGAAAAAAGGTTTAGACGTGATTTTAAGCTGTCTTATGAAAAAACTGACAAGAAATAATAAGAAATAGTGTATGGTGGGAAAAAAGCTTGTCAACCGACCCCGCCCCTCTCTCCGTCTGAAACAGCACGCTCATCCCCAGTGTTGGTATCACACAACTTGGAAAGTAAAAGGTTCTTGTTAATTTTACGTGTTGTGAGGTCAAACAGCTCTATGAAGAGTGTTCAACCAGGTAGAAAATAGACGTACACAGAGTGAGCTGATCAGACTCAGCGTGAATCAGAATTGTGGACGAGCTGCTCAAGAGCTATTGTTGGTGCTTTTTACTAACATCAGAAACCCACACAGCATGCTTGAGTTGAAGTAAAGAACAATTTTGGGTGCTACGAGGTACACAGCACTTTGTGTTCTGCTCAGGCTATCGATGGTACTTTAACAGATGCTCTGCAGCGGAAGTTTGATCGCTCTGCTGGGCTTTTAGTTTGATTATTTTCTCTGTATTGGTGACTTCAGGTGAGACCCTGGCCCTGTCCTGTAGTTTGGAGTGCTTCACTACTTAACTCAACTGTTTGTTTACATCTAACTTTTTCCTGCTGTCTGTCCTTTAAAGATGGACCTGCTGTGTTGACGGCATACAGGATAAACCTGCGGTCAGGTATGGGCAGATTGGAGGCTTTATGTGACGCCTGTCTGTCCTTTCCTCTCGTACCTGTTCTCCGTTCAGCCTTCTCATCACGCTGACCCTCGCCCGAGCGGCGGGCCACCTTTCTGCTTTTTGCTCCGTTGTGTTAACTTTTGCTCTGGCGAGCCTGCTAATCACATCCAGATGTGTGTCTGTGCTCCATCAGCCTCCATCCCAGCTTCTGGTTGTGTCCGCTTCACTTTCTGCCTCCTGGTCGCTGCTGTCAGTGTCCTTCCTGTATTTATGGCTGAAGTGTGAAATATGCATCGACGTGTGCGCTCGTACGCATGCTGCAACGAGGCATGTGCACATCTTTTTTAATTAAGGCTAAGCGATTTGACCATTTGTGCTATGAACACACGTGCATTTGTTGAGCAACGGAGAATTCAGCGTACAGGACTTCTTATGTAAAATCACTTTGTGTATTGTTTCAAATCTCTGAGCAGATTTGCAGAATTGTAAAGTACTGCAGTAAACTCACAATCCACAGTGAGTTAAAGTGAAACATTCATAGTTTTTCTTGTGGAAATACATTCCAAAAAAGTTAGATAATTGGAATTCATCTTTAAGATACACGGATTATATTGTGATTGTAGATTTTGTTTTCTTATTAATGTATTGTGGTTCAGAATTTAAACATTAGCCATGTTTAAATTCTGTTAGTCGTGCTGTTAATCTAAAATGATTGTTCTGTACATTGTTCAATATGTCAAGTTTAGTATTTGTCTTTGATATGTGATGAAAATACAACCTCTCGCCTATTGTTCGGTTATCTGAGAGATTTTCCCACAGTTTCTCCACTTCACTGTTCCTGTACGCACATCTACAGGAAACTTCAAAATATGAAGTTCTCAGTCATGAAGAACACACGTTATCCGTCATGCTCGTGTGTGTGTGGTAACTGGCCGGCTGACACACTCTTTCACATCCTCCTGTCAGAGACACAGTGAGCCCTGGATGGTGATTCAGGCTGCTTTCTTTCATAATACTGGGTTTGGTGACTCAGTGTGGGCTTCACTGAGTCGTCCTGACAGTTACACATTCTGGAGAGCATCTGAAAGTGTGTCTCAGCAGGAGATCACATGTTTCACAGGGGTTAGAGGCACAATCCCGATCTGGAGGCTGTAATAAAGAATGGAAACTACAGTGCTACTTTGACTGAGAGGATTTGACATGATTCACAATCACGAAGAGATTGCAGAGCCTTTGGAGTTTCTCCAGTTTCTTCTCCGCTGTACGATCGGCAAACTTTTTCTGGGAACTGATTCATTGGTATAAGTGACCTCCTTGGATTGACTATACAGTAGATGTCCTCGAGTCTTCTACTTTTTAAAATTACTTTGAGTGATCACTTCTCATTGGCCTTCAGTACTCATCCAAACAGAGGTTAAAACAGATTATAGGACATACAGTTGTTTGTGGATGGAACCTGTGGGAAATTTAAAACTTAAAGAGAATCCCTCAATAACCTGTAGTATCTTTCAAGGGCCAACCTTTAAGGGAGAGCAGGATGAAAAATGCAATGATTGCTTTTTCCAAATGAAAATATGAATTATTGTTTGTTCACCTGACAACCTGGTGTCACCCACCAGCAGATAACAGAGGAAAGTGTTTCTAGAGGACTGTCCAATCCATAAATTGTTGCCAGAGAATAAAGAAAAGTTATGGATCAGTTTTTTTATTTTTCCTTGTGCAAACCTTCTCTTTTTTTAATGCAGTTTCAATAGCAGGCTTTTGTCAAAGGTCAGAGTTACATCGTCCTTTATCGATCAAGCCTATGTTGTGAAGCACTGTCTGAAAGCGCTGATTGTTGAAAGAGGTGGACTCAAAATGTGGATACAACATGACCGTTGTTGACCAAGACTTAAAAACTTTTTTTTATTTCCAAAAAAAAGGTGAAACCAAAAATCCAAAAGTCCAACAACCAAAGTCCCAGAATTTAAACTGGCGTTGTCATAAGGAACACTGAGACAGAAGCACAGAAGCACGGGACAACTGCCACACACAGGGAGATATTCCCATTTTCCAACAAGAAGAGCCAGGTGCTGGGTCGCTTCTGGTGCTGGTGCCACTGCTTGGTTGGTTCCGTGACTGTTCACCATTTTTTGGACGTCAGTTGCAGACCACAGTGTCAGGAAGCTCTGGCTCTCAGCCTCAGTCCACTGTGGCTTGAATTTTGTATCTAAGGCAAATTAAAAATATGAATGAAGTTGCTCCGCTGTAGTTTTTAAAATGGTAGTGCTTCAAAACAGTCTTGATAACCCCGCCTCCAGCCGATGCTTCCCTCTGGCCCAGCAGGTTATAAAAAAAAAAAAAAAAGTTCTTTGCATAATACTGTACAAACTTCTCTTGCATATTGACGTACTGTACAAGAAAAAGCCAAACTGCCCGGAGCAATATAGAAAGTTTTGAGAGCCTGAAGTGGTGGAAAACAGAGAACTGTTGATAAGGCTGGTTTAGCTCAGAATATCATGAAGTAGCCTCTTAATTACAAAGCTTTAGTAAACAGATAAAATAAGTAAATTATTCACTGAAGACGTGTGATAACTGTTTTCGGAGAAAGCACATGTTTACACTTTCATTCCAGTCCAAACAGCCCTCAGCAGATGCATTATGTGAATCAGAACAAATATTTTTGTGAGCTGCAGCTTTGCTGGTTGTTGTTGAAAGGATACAACCACGATACAGGTTCAAAGAAGATCATGATTATTATTTCAAGAATATGATAATATCTGCATTTCTCTAGCTTATAATTTCCTGCTTTGAACCAAATGTAAAAAGCACAGGAAGTTGTTGTGTTCCAGTAAGTGTCTCAGTGGTGAAGCATTGATGCCTCCGCTCTGTGTTTTCCAGGAAAAGCCATCAGCCATCAGTTGTTGTGGCTTTGACTATGAAGTCCTAATTAATCAAGAGACTTGATTAGACTGGAAGGAAAACAAAAAGAAACAAGCTGCATTGTGGGTAGGGAGGGAGCTACAGCTGTTCGGCTGTCCTTCACTCCTCAGCAGTCCAATGAGGAGGAACTATTGAAAGAACTGCTCTGGAGAGGTTTTAAAAAAACTCTCTGCAAATTGATCAGCTCTTGCATGTTATGATACCAAGAATTTGAACTCCATGTTTTGTCTGTTCTGTTAAACAGAAGCTGTGTGTGGTGATTTGACACGCACTGTAGCATGTCATGTGTCAATAACAGATCACAGAGCATGTGCAGAGGTGTCTGTGCTTCCTGTGTGCTGCTGTGGAGCTGCTCCACCTCCCAAGGCCGGAGGAGCAGAGCGGCGAGCGCCACTGCAGGAATTTATAACAAAACGAACACTCCAGAGAAAAGAAAAAACACAGCTTATTTTCATACTGACATGTCAGACAATGTGGCGGAGCACCTTTGTTCTCTCTGGAAATTCATTTGCTGATTCATTTTCTCTTGCATCTTTTAAACACAGATGCCACGTGTGGTGATTTGAGCCTGAAACGTGCAGTGGCATGTCACATGTCAGTATAGTTCACAGAATATGTTCTTCAGCTTTGGAGGTCTTAAGACTTGCAGTGAAAGATGGAGAATAATGGAGTGTGGGATCAGTAGTTGGTTACCAATCAGATGGCATCGTACAAATGGTCCCACATCCTTCCATTGCCCATCGCGGGGTTTGGCACTGGGAATGTGTGGGTAGGATTCTGAAACATCAAACGAAGGCATCTGAACAGTAGACAGACGTACTGACTGAGGAATGGTGTTTCACAGCCATTATCAGGTCCTGTGTGCACATCTGATGTGCAGTGGAGTTTGTCTGCAGTCATAACGTCTCCTCGTTTTGGTACTAAAGGTTTAATAAGATCCAGCAGTGTCAGCACTCAATCTACCAGCGATACACATACAGCGGAGAAACATCATGCTAGAATTTCACACTTCAGTCACCTTGATGCCTTCTGCGGTGGGTGTGAGCACAGCCCCTGTTTTAATATTAAATCTCATCCCATCAAATGTATACGGCAAAGTGTGGATAAAGTTCCAGTAATGCATGGCCGTTTGCTGGACTCTCGAGGGACTCGAACCCGTAACTTCAGAAATTTAAGGGATTTCGACTTACAAATTCTTCAGTGAAATGACATTGGCTCACCTTGTCACACCCAGTAAACCACTTTCACGTTAACTTGCACCCATTTCTTAGAGCGATAATTTAATCTTGAATAGCTGAGATTATTTTACCCCTTTAGGAGGCTCAATCTGAGTTTGTTGATTCCTAGATGGCGACCGAGGGGTCTGGACTCGGTTGGGTCCTCCCTTCCTTATTTCCTGGGTAACAGGCAAGGACAATACTGGACAATCGGTTAGCCACTGGTCCTGCTCCTCGGCGGTCAATCTGGAACCCGCCCCTGTAAGAGACTGTTTTTTTTTCCATTTGAATGTAATAAAGATAATAAAATAACTTGTCAATAATGTAATAAAATAGCAAAAGAGTTTTAATAGTACTGCAGAGTGACAACAACTGCGATATCCACTTTTGATAAACAGACTGCACAAACATGCAAATCCCCAAAATGCAGTTATGCATTATGAAAATATCAGTAGCAGTAATTACATTTAGCCAAATTGCCAATATTTTCATATTATCAGTTATGTTGCTTGCTACACTTGTGTTTTAATGAAATTACTACTAGTTTTACACTCCTCATTTCTTGTTTTTGTGATTACTGTTCAAAAAGCACAATTAGTTTGAAAACCACCGCTCTGATTTAACATGTCGCTCTGATTTAATGTCGTGCAGTGTTTTCATATTTGTTTGTGAACCTGGCTTTCTGCTCGACATGTGGCAACACTGCTGAAGCTCTAAAATGTGCAATATAGCGTAAGTGAAGTCCGTTACTGTAAGAAGCAGTGTAAAAGTAGATGTGGAAAAGAAGAGTGTGGAGTGAATGAATGTTTCCTATTTTGATATAGTGTATTGCAGTTATTTATAGAGTTCCTATCCGAGCCAGTCGCTGGTGTGTCTGTGTCATGATCTACTGTGGCTGCTCCTCTTCACAGAGGGACGGCTTCTCTGTTTTACTCCAGTTTATTTTTTTTCTCTCTCTGTGGAAGTGGAAGCAGCGCACTGCTGGCCCTTTGCTTCTGTTTGCACAAGCCTGGCTCTGATAGCTGGGTGAGCACAGTTGGACTAAGACCAAAAAACAGAGACGAAAAAGGAAAGAGGGGGAAAAAAAGGAAAAGAGAAGAGCTTGTTAAAAGAAAGAAAAGTCAGTGCTGCTTCCCACGAGGTCCATGGAAACATCCCTCTTCTTTGTCCTTTGAGTATCTTTGTTATTCCTCCAGTTTGAGTGATATGGAGTATTTTCACTCCTTTCCACTGAGCCTGGAGGTCGCTCATTAGCATGCGTACGCCACAGTGCTCCTCTGATTGGCTCCTGCTGCCGTCGGTCAGATCATCACGTCTAATCAAAGGTGGCCTCCTGGGCCGAAGCTCACCGAGTGCGAGGCTCCGTGTCCTTTACATGCTGCGTGCGTCTCTTTCATTGGAGGAGGAGGGGTGGACCTGTGCAGCAGCGGAGTCCTCAGCCTCCAGCTCCTCCCCCTCGCCAGCGTCTCCACGCAGCCTCCCCCACAGGAAGTGGAGCGTTCCCACCATCCAGGAATAAAAGGGGGAGCAGAGCAGGGTGCTGCACGAGCACATTCCCTCGCCTGTAATCTGCCACGCTGGGGCAGAGAGAAGGGCTGCAGGAATGCTGTGTGTCATTGTGTGTGTGTGTGTGTGTGTGTGTGTGTGTGTGTGTGTGTGATTCTCATCTCCCTCTATTCAGCTCTGTCTTATATGGCAAAAGTCTTCATCTGCAGCAGAGCAGAGGAATTTTATTGGGCTCTTGTTAACTCCGGGCAGTCTGAGATGCCTGCTGATTATTGGCTGGCTGATGACTCTTAAAGGGACGGACTGGCTTCTCATCCATGTCCCACATGGACATAGAAACTGCTCATCTTAAGTAAACGACCGCGTGTCTGTGGGAATGAAGACGTTATTTGTGAAGAATTGCTTTCCTGTTTGGGTTTGAGTGTCTGTAAACAGGCAGAGTTGAGGTTTTTTTTTTTTTTTTTTTTTTTAAGTCAAATGAATGTTTCTTTCATAAATTCTACTTCCTGGTTACAGTTGGTGACAGTGTGCACGTTTTTCACTTAAATGCAGACACCAGTTAAAGTTTTAGTGAAGTAAAACAAAGAGACTGAACTTATTTTTGGAGTCATGTATGATTCCATCAGGTTTGAAAAGCACCCAGATAAACAAATGGACTATTTATCCAACCATCCACTGTATTTAACCTTGTTAAAATTAAAGACCAACACTAATAAATGTGAAGTGTAGCTGCCTGAAATCTTCACATATGTAAATATCCCTCTGCCTATATGCATAGTTCACACGATTCCGTTCAGACGGTTCTTTTTTTTAAACTTGATCACTTTCTTCACTTGACCAGACACACAAGATGCATGTTTATTTCCATTAAAAAAAAATATGAAGATGCGTGAAGCCATAAAAAACACAAAAACTAAGTTTACATATGGTAACATCAGAGGCCTTTACTAGGAACTATACCAAGTGGGCTTAACATCCTCAGGATATCTCCCGTTATCTGGATTGACCATTTCAGTTCATTTCAGTACAGCTTGCTTTATATAGCACCAGTTACAACATAGTCATTTCTAACACTGTTACAGAGAAAACCCAACAGTTCCAAAGCCAGACCTGCACAATCCTTGATAAGCGGTCCTCCAAACCTGGATATCAACTCGATGATTAAACCCAGAGTTTTCCTATCTTGATCAGTGTGCATTCACATAAGAGAGCTGGAGTTTGCACCATCTGATCAATCAAAAAACAAATGCGTAACTTTGTGAAATTATACAATATTAATTCAATGGACAATATAAACTGACTGAATATAAACACCATCTTTTTCCAAGGCATGTCATTCTCCAAGAGATTTGATTAGTATGGAGGCAGTGCTTTTATACTGATCTCTATTTATTTATATAGTAATCTAATTACATGATTCAGTCTGAGGAAAAGTAAGCTTTCAAAGAGGTCAGATGAGTTGTTACAGAGCGAGGGTGAACTGAAGGGTGCACTATAAGATGAATAGTTCTTTTGTTTTCTGAGCATTTCAGTGACTGAAACACTGTTTTCTTGTATTATTTAGCATTTCAGCTACAGTAGATTAAACTGTTCATCCATTGCAAAGAATTAGTATCTAAATTTGCAATAAATTAATCTACACAAAGTGTCTGCTCACAGTTGATCATTTTTTTAAAAGATGTCTTTCCTTTGCAGATGACAGCAGTGGAAATGGTGTCAATTTATCATCAGAAAGGGTTCCACTGCCCGGAAACTCAGAGGTAAGTTCTGACACATACTGACTTTTCAGCATGGATACAAACATTTTTTCAGGAAAATCTGTGACATTTGAGGAGGAAGCTTTTTGAATATTAGAAGACAGCAGTATCACAGCCTTTTTATTGTTTTATGGTAGGACAGCTCATTGGAAACCTCCCACCATGACTAATAAATTGGTGATTTGTCATTTGGCTGCAGTGTCTCACTGCCTCGCTCCTGGCTGGAAAATTCATGTGACAATAAAAATTTCAATCCGTTCTGATTGTGGTGCTCGCCGAGGACAGCGGATCATTACTTCACTTTCAATGTAATTACCTCCACAAGAGCCTGAGCAGACCTGATCTCCACAGAGATGTACTCCACATAATTGAACTTAATATAAAATAATTGCCACCTGAAGCCGTGCCAGATAAATGACCAATCTAAGATTCTTCCTGGCTTTACTGTTTTTGAGATGTTTAATAGCGTCCTTGTAGCTGTATGTATATACAGTATGTTGGTTTGATCCTTTTATCGCTGCTTTGATTTCTGAGCCATTTCCCAGTAGAGACAGAAATAAAGTGTTGTTGTAGAGACAGGAGTCTGTTGTCTGTTTGGCTTTCAATGGAATTATGAAGCCATTCATCCATTAATTGATTCTATAAATCTTATTTGGTTTCTGTGATGTTGGATTGTAGGTTACAGTGCAGTCTTATCAGAGCCCATCTTTTCAAACAATGCCATTTCTGAATTCCTCATTTAGCCATAAAATGAATAAATAGCCACCTGATGAGAGGCGAAAACGCCCCGCTGCAGGCCGTCCGTTGGCAGATGTGAGTGCCCGATAAACATGTTGGGTGGAGTTCAGCAAACTGCTCCACATACTGGTCTGTTGGAGTTGTGGTGAAGCTTTTTTTTTTTAATAGCAGGGTTTGTTTTTGTACAGCTTACAGGAAGTGTGGCACAGACATCGACGTTCATGGTCTTCCCGGTCACAAAAAAACATCTGGAAAACCTGATTGTTTCGCTTTTAAATTGTGCCACAGTTCCGTGAGGAACATGCATTTGTGGGATGAACTCCAGCACTTAGTGAGTTATAACCGTGAAATAAAAATCTCTGGTAATGCCAAACAGCTAATTTTTGGTGGTGATTGATTGAAGTCTGATAAAGAAAGACATATCCTACAAATGCTTGTTCCTTAAAAATGTAAAATCATTTCAGAAAGAAATGTAATGGTATAAGATATGCTGCCAAGATGTTACAACAAAGAAATAATCAAGCAAACATACATTTAATTGCTTTTTCCGTGTAGTTTATACCCAGTATTCAATTGTAATCGTAACATAAGTAAAGATTATTTTTCAATATCCAGTTGTTGCCATGATTACCCAGGCGAAGCAGGAGTGATACAAGTACAGAATTCCCAGTCGGTGTGCCTGCAGTTCAGTTGATGATTTATTTGAAGCAAGCAAACGATAAACATACCGGGGTTTTCATATAAAGAGTTCTATATCTCTGTCTTAGTTGTCTGTATACGTATCAATGTCATTATAGATGTATATAAGTTACATCAACCCAAGTCAAAGACAAGAATCACAGCACAACACAGACTTGTTTTCCAGGAGTTTATCTCTTGAACAGCAGAGATGTCAGCAGTAACAGTAGAAACCTGAAGCGTTAAACAGTTAAAGGTTGAGGAGTAGAGACAGACACTGCATGGAGCCCGTTTCTCCTCCAGCTTCAGCTATTTTTATGTAATGACAGGCTGTGATTGTACGGTCTTGTTTTTGTGGCTGCCATCATTGTAGTCTGAACTGCTTCTACCAACAAATAAAGCAATGTTCTGAAACGTTTTTAAATAATGTTCTGACAAGTGGATGTCAAGTTGATGCACCTTGAAACTGAAGTTTAATTTAATGCAATTTCATTTATGTGGCTCCAGTTACAATTTGAGTAATTTTGTTGCATTTAACCTTCCAATAAAGTTTAAACAAAGAAGAGGAAGAATGAGACAATGTGACGTGAGTGAGCATATGTGGCCGTGAAGAGGAAAAACCTATGACAGAAAGAATAAACGCCAGTATTTGGAGCAAATCACTTGGTGTATTTCTTCTCTGCTTCTCTCTAAAACTTTGCTACTGTTTCTCTTGCAGACCGACAAGCTGCACACGAACAGAGACACTGTGTTCTTCAGGGACGGCGTTCGCAGAATAGACTTTGTGTTGTCCTACGTGGACGATAAAGATGGCGAAAAGAAACAGGTAACAGAAGATGACACGTGAAATCTGACGGATCAGCACATCACAGTGCGGCCACTGAGATTCTTACACAACTTCTGTCCACATCTCGGTTCATAAGCGGAAGTGAGATTCAGCGTATTTTCTCTGGACGTCTGACATGTGATTTCATTTTTATTCAAATGAACACACTGACAAAGAGTTAAGTCTTCACCAGTGCGACAGTGAGAATAAAGTAAAAACCTCTCAATGATGGCTCAATATGTCCAGTTTCTGACTAAATACACAGTGTGTATATATATATATATATATATATATATATATATATATATATATATATATATATATATATATATATATATATATATATATATATATATATATATATATGAAGCAAAAATCATGTGATTGCTGATCACATGTGTGGAGGCCTGGAGGAGGGCGGAGGCGTGATTTTAAACAATTGAGCCATTTTCTGCTCTCTTGAAAGACGCTTGTTTGGCAGCTCTAAAAATAGATGCATGCCACACTTTCCATCCAAACTTCCAGCTGTAAAATCTGTTTGCAAATAGTTGACTCTATAGTGACTCAGTCACTCAGAACATTGAATAAAATGCGTTTTCTAGCTGGTAATTGGCATACGCAGCACAGTGAGCTTTGATGGTATACTTATGTATACAAGGGTCACACACAAGTGAGTTTTTAGCAGGCTTGAAAGATAAAAAAAAAAATACTGCCCTCGTTATATAGGAAGCAGTTTGAAATGACTAATTAGATCTTTTTTCCTGTAGTAGAATAAAGTATTTGCTTGCTTTCCCAGTGTAAATTTAAAAGTTGACCCTATTTATCTGGATATAGGTTGTTTGGAATATTGTATTTGCTGCTGGTTTCTGCTGCCATCAAGTGGTCGACACCTGGACCAGCGGTCCACTCAGCCATCTTCTGCTCAACTTCATCCACCTCAGGATTAGATGATCCAAGTAACAATGAGAAAAAAACAAACAAACAGATAATCCCACACACTTTTACAACATCAGTCAATTTATACACTGATGAGGCTCAAACCCATGTTTTGATTGTGGGAATAAACTGGAATGGCCAGCATCACACTGTGGACACGACTTTGTTTTACTGTAAAGTTCTTCATTCTGTCTCATACATTTTGATTTATAGGCTTCATTCGACATATTGGAATGATTTTATGCAATGTTTGAAGATGACAGATGTACTTTATAGATCCCAGACTGGGAATAGTGTCAAAGTGACGACATACTCATGACCCTTCAGGAGAAGTGTGTTGATGTTCAAACATGCATGACATGATGAGATAAAATGACCAAGAAGACCAGCAATGTATGTTTTTACAGGAATCACATCTCTATGACAGTAATACATAGAAAATCTGCGACTTGTGTCCCAGGGAGTCAGTTGGTTTTGAAAGGGGGCGGGGGGAGCAACTACTGGTAAAAGAGACTTTGGAGTGGAGTATGTATGCGTGTGTGTGTGTGTTCATCTAAAAAGACTGACAAAATATGCTTTTACACAACAAAGCTGAGGACTCAGTTTAAAAGAAAGTTGCACGGCGGTTCTTCTTTTGGATAAACTTTTCAATGACTTTCATTCATTTTGAATTCCGACTGTTCGCTTTAGCAGCGTTGTCACGCCTCCCTCAGTCTGTCAATCACTAATCAGGACCCGCCTACACTGGTGGCAGCCAATCAGCTCTCAGTTTATAAGTGACACTGCAGGTATCATTGAAGCAGCACAGATATTCCCGATCATCTTAAAGCGTTTATATCACAGTTTGCCTGCAGTCCTTTCCAGGTTACTCCTGGTGGCGCTGTGCTCCACCTGCCTCTAATGACCAGTCACCACTGCTTTAGATTTGGAGAAGTGCTTGAGATGATGACTAGAATTGATTAAACTTTTGGTATGGCTACCTTAAGATGCTGAGAAGCATTTCATATTGTAGGCGATTGTTATGTTTTGGATAAAAACCTCTGGCCTGACCCTTTTATATGAGTTACAAACCCAACAATGTTGAACTTTAAGTTGAAATCAGCTACGTGTCAACAGGGTTTACAGCTAAGGCAGAGTACAGAAACAAAACACTGAACTCTATTCATTACAAATAATAAGATTAAGGAAATTCAATTATAAAAGAATAAACCTCAGGTCACTGGGGAGGATAGTTGGAGTTACATTGCAACATATGCTGTTACCATATATCCACATATTATATCTGGTTAGGCTTGAAGTCAAGATTCGTCCAGTCACATTCATTTTCACTCCAATCGAACATTTTAACACAAAGCAACTCAAGGAGTGAACGGAAAATTTGCAAAAACACAGTTTGGCAGCCCACAACAAAAACCACCATAATGATCAATGAGTCTGACGACTCTTCAACTGTCACAAAAACCTGCTGAATCAGCAGAATAACAACAACATGCCCGACTCCGCCGCCCGCACGCCCAGGAGAGAGAGAGCCCCTCCGACCCCAGGGGCGGGGTGGGGCGGAGCAAGAGCAAGCCCACTCTCCACCTCCGCCTATCAAGGGCAGCCCCCGACACACACAGACCCCCCCCCCCCCAACACACACACACACACACACACACACACACACACACACACAGTCTTGTATTTCTATCCTTGTGGGGACCGTCCATTGACTCCCATTCATGTCTAGCCCCTAACCCTGACCCTTACCCTAACCCTAACCCACACCACAATAAAGCCTAACCCTAAAGAAATGTTTTTGCACTTTTACTTTTTTCAGTAACAACAACATGGTCAAGAAAACACTGTTTCTCCTACTTAGGACCGGAAAAAGGTCCCCACAAGGCACGTCGTTCCACGTTTTGCTATCCTTGTGGGGACATTTGGCCCCAACAAGGATAGAAATACAAGAACACACACACACACACACACACACACACACACACACACACACACACTCATCATACTCGCACATCCTCACATCCACATTTGAGCGACTCAGACAGGAGGGTTGTGTAATTCCTGACATCTGCAGGTAAAAGAGCAAATGAAGTCAGACTCTGTGGCTCAAATGCTTGTGCTGTGTGTGTTTCTCCACAGGAAAGGAGGAGGGAGTTTGAGGCCAACCTTGAGAAAGCAGGACTGGAGCTGGAGACTGAGGACAAATCGGTAAGAAAGTCATCTGCAGAGCAACTGCGCCACCTGGTGGTCAGATTACTGAGGCACATCAAACCCTACAGAGAGGTGACTTAAAGGGATCATTGTTAAACCCATATGATCCTGCTATTAGGTATTCTCAGGCAGTAGCTCCCATGGTTTTTTGTTCCCCCTGTAAGTCGCTCCAGATCGCCCTCATTAAAAGCTGGGAACCGTCTGATTCGCCAAATCTATACAAAGAAAGTGGAAACTGGTGGAGGCAACGCACAGCAACATACAGAAAACAGGAGCATTCAGAGAAAACAACACAATGAGCAAATCTGCTGAAGATTATAGAAAGTGGAGTCACAAATGCACAGATCTAATGATACATCCTAAACTTGTGACTAAGTCTCAAAACTGATGTAACTTTTCTTATCCTTGTTTACTTCCTGCAGGACTCTAAAGACCAAAAGACGTATTTCCTGAAGATCCATGCTCCGTGGGACGTCCTGGCCACCTACGCAGACGTGCTGAAGGTTAAAGTTCCCTTCAAGGAGAGTGACGTCCCTCACGGACAGGACGTCCCGTTGGAGTGGCTGTCGCACCCTTTCCGCCTGCCGGATCACGTCATGCACCCGCAGCCCGATTACTTCACCTACCCCTTCGATAAGAACAAGATGGACTTCTTCCTCATCAACGACAAAGACACCTTCTTCCCCCCGTCCACCAGAAACAGAATCGTATGTTTCTCTATGGAGTTTTTGGGGACATATTTAAACCCAGTTGATTTAAAGACTGTTTTTTGTAGAAAGCTTCATCTCTGCAGGTTTGAACGATGCTGATGCAACAATGCAGCAAACCTCAGAACGTATGTGGATCGATTGAAGTCAAATCCAAACTAATCTCTCATTAGATCCCTATCTCTGTCATTAATGTAGGTGTTCTACATCTTGGCTCGCTGTCCGTACTTCAAAGAGGGTCGGAAAGATAAAGACAAGACGGGAATCAAGCGATTACTCAGCAACGGGACGTACACAGCCGCCTTCCCGCTGCATGATGTAAGACACGCTGCACTCAGACAAACGACAGGATTTAAACCCTGGAAGACTTTTTGAGAGTCTTTCTATTGCTGTAACGTCTACCTGCACCTCCTGCATGATGACAATTCAACATGCAAAATTTCTGATGTGATCTGAAGAGTCCAGGCAGGCAGTACCTTAGTGTGATTTATGTTTTGAAATAGGTGGCACTGAATTTCACACTTTTGATTTTTTTTTATTTCTCTCTGAAGAAAAGGGATTAACACCGTAAGATAAGATGCTTCGAGCAATTTTTGTTTGTTTCCTTTTTCAGTGTCGATATTGGAAAAGGGCAAGAAATGCCGAGTGTGAGAGCGAACGCTTCAATCTGTACAAGCACTGGGCCAGATTCCTCTGCTTTTACAAAGAACAGCCGCTGAACCTCATCAGGTAAAACAAACTTCAGTTCCTTCCACATAAAGTTCCTGCAGCGGACTGTTTTAGTGACAGAGTGATCGTCTGCTTGCAGGAAGTACTATGGGGAGAAAATTGGGATCTACTTTGCCTGGCTGGGCTTCTACACGGAGATGCTGTTCTTCGCAGCCGTCATGGGTTTTATATGTTTCACCTACGGGCTGCTCAGTTACGATGTCAACATGTCCAGGTTTGTACCACCAGGAGGCGTTATGTAAATGCAAAATATGGTTCACTTGAAGTTCTAATGTCCTGAAATGAACTCTGTGTTAAACAGAGCTTATCTCATTGAACTTGCTTCATTTTAAAACTTCATGGTCACTGATTAAAATGCTTTCTGATCCCGGTCCTGAGGTTTCAGTGAGCTTCTACTGTTAAAAATGTCCCAAAACACCCAGTGTTTAGTTTTATACGGGCTTCGTCAATTCAGAGTGTGGAAAAAAAGGGTTGTTTGACATTGTACAACATTTTTTTAGTGGTTTTGTGGATTATTCTACAAGCACTGATTAAGTACTTCCTGACAAGAGTGTCAGAGATAAACTCTGTGAAACCTTCACCAAATGCGCCATCCTCAATCATAACAGAGTTGAATAAATATTTCTCAAAGACAGCATAAACCCAACAACCTTGAATGCCAGTCTAACTCATTACAAGTCTGTTGTGCAGTTTTGATATTGTTGGCTTAAAAAAGCAAAGTGTTCACCATTTCATTTTAAAAAACCTAAAACCTGCAGTGGAATAGAAAATTTCATTCATTCCCTGAGATGAATTCAAACAATAATAAAACTTTTATTTCGTGTGCTTTTTTTAGAGGAATGCAAATTCTCTGAAATGAAACGTTAAACCGTAAAAGTTGTGAATTGTGGCCGCAACACGGAATAATACATGTAGTGACAGCACTGTGCATCGGATTGCTGAGAGACTACCTCAAATTATACTGTTTACCAAAAGTCTCAAATGTTGGTCAAATAAAGCAAAAATTGCAAATCCTTCTGTAGAAGGAAGCAAAAGATTGAGAAATGAAATAGTGCTCATTTATCTCTGGTCTGGATTCTGACAGCAGCAATAAATCAGCAATGTTTTGGGGAACTATCCCCATGCCAAACTGCATGAATGAACACTGAAAAAACACACACACACACACACGGGTGGGACTAATCAATGTGAGGCACAAGACCACGAAGACATTGTAGAAAGCATGGAGGAGGCACAGGTGTGACGCTGCTTCTCTTTCTCTCCATCTGATCTCTGTCCGAACTCCCAAAGATCACAGAAAGACGAGACACTTCAAATAAAACAGGAACACTGAGAAGACAGGAAGACACAGCAGAAATACATGAAATTACCATACAGCTATGGGCTTTAGAGCACCACCCATACACACTGTGTGGATTGGCTTTGATTGTATTTATGTTTGTTTTCTTTCTCTTTCCAGCAAAGAAATCTGTGATGCCGATATAGGGGGCAGTATTCTGATGTGTCCCCTCTGTGATAAAAAGTGTCCTTTCTGGAAGCTCAACTCCACTTGTCTTTCATCCTGGGTAATTATTTTACTGGATATATTGATTGGAGTTTGTTCGTCATGTTTCGGTGGATTAATAGCATTTCATTTAATTCAATATGTGAATGTGTGTCTGAAAAATTAACACTTTAGAACTAAAAAATATGTCAGATTTAATGCATAAAAACTTGAGTTCCAGGGGTCATGTGAC
Organism: Salarias fasciatus; assembly: GCF_902148845.1. Taxonomy (NCBI): domain Eukaryota; kingdom Metazoa; phylum Chordata; class Actinopteri; order Blenniiformes; family Blenniidae; genus Salarias; species Salarias fasciatus. The sequence goes on from NC_043745.1 coordinate 24,826,256, forward strand.
CAAGACCGTACCTCTCATTTTCTACTAAAAAACCCTTATATACCTCTAACACCTCCAGAAGAACACGCAGCGAGGACATGTTAAGACCTACAACTGTCAAACAGTGCAACATATTCACCCGAGTACGCAAGAATACTCCCAAACCAACTCCGCCGAGCCCACCGAGCAGCACAAGCACGAGCCTGGCTAATGCTAAAATGGTTAGCATGGAAGAAGTAATGTGCGAGCTCAAATCACTGTGGTCGGACTTTGAGACAACACTTGTTGGCATCGATCAGAAACTTACGGGAAACTTACAGAAAAATCTCTCTGCTTCAGTGAACGCTGAACCATAGAGAGAAGTGAAGAAAGGTCTACACATATGAGAAAGACTGAGTAAAGTACTAAACAACTGCAACTTCACATGTGGTTATAATACACTGCTTGAGTTTACATTTACCAGTGATTTGATTATTATAACAACTGTCAGTTATTCAGACAAAAGGCAAATATTGTTTCTTTTTTGGAATAATAAGGGCCTTAATTATAGTTTAAAATGAGTTGGCAACTAAGTCTGGCAAAATGATACATCTATCGATCAGGGTCGATAGATATAATTTAAAACACGGTTAAGGGATACTGTTGTTGCTAAAAGGTTATGCTGATTGTTTGCTCCTCAATTTTGTGTTGTCTTGTGTTCTCAGGGAAGGGGAGTGCACTTCACTAGATGAGGTGCAAATGTTCACTTTGGGTATGTTAGCTGTTGAATGTGACTCATTAAGATTAGCAACTATTACGTTAATCTTGAAACCAAATATAACACCCACAGACAGTGCCTCATGTGGAGGAATCAGTCTTATGGGATGTGATTTGAACACACTATGCAAAGTACCATGCACAAGATTAGAGAAACACATGCCAAAATTGATAAATGAAGATCAAAAGAGTTTATTAAAAAGAGACAAGGTTACCATAACATTAGATTAGTAATAAACTAGAATTTGGCACTCAGAGAGCGCTGACCTCCGCCACAGGTCAAATCAGTCACCAACAACAATAAGAACACCATATATAAATATAACTAAGCAGATGTAAAGAAAGCCTGTCAACAATGTAAGACGTAGTACTGAGGCCCTCTGCTGGATAGATACAGTACTACACTGGTAAAATGAAACTTGTCACCCCAGTAACTCAGCAATAAAAAAACAACACAATGACGGACCTGCAGAGATGCATAACAAAGGAAAAACAGTCCAACATAGGGTGAAATCACTTACAAAGCTCTGATCAAGTTTTGAAGAGAAGCCAACTTGTGGTGATTTTGTCGTGCTGCTGCGCGACTGTTCCGTCTGTGAAACAGGTCCGACTAGGAACTAAAACTAAAGTTCCGCTGGGTGGTCCACCCTATCGGTCAATGATAAAAAATTCGTGGATCCAGACAGTGATCCGGATCATCACCAAAATTTAATGGATTCTACGTTAGCCCAAGGGCCACATTTCCACAAAGTTTCATTGCAATCCATCCATAACTTTTTCCGTAATGTTGCTAACAAACCAACAAACCGAAGTGATTACATAACCTCCTTGGCGGAGGTAACTATGCAAAAGAGGGTACAAAAGACACTGCAATGCTAACTGTAGACGCTAATCAAGCTTTTGACAGGACAGAATGGAGCCATCTTATGAGACTGCTCCCAAGGTATGGCTTGGGAGAAACACTCACTCAGTGGATTAATCTGTTATATACAAGTCCAACAGCTCAAATCTTAACCAATAATATTTTGACACCCTTTAACCTGCAGTGGTCAACTAGACAGGGGTGTCCTCCCTCACCATTACTTTTACATTAGCACTGGAACCATTGGCTTTGGCTGTGAGAACGCATCAAAGCAAATCAGGCATCAAGGCTGGAAGTAAAAATCACCTTATCTCATTATTTGCTGATGATATCATATTCTCCCTTACGGATTAAAAGAACACAATTCCCAACTTGATGAATATAATGAAAGACTTTGATGTTTTCTCTGGCTATAAAATCAATAATGAAAAGTCAGTGCTCATATTTTTGAACAAAGAAAAAAGAGAGAGACTCCCTGTAAACACAGATTTTACTATTGCCAAGGCCTATTTTAAGTACTGAGACATTAAAGGGGCTGTATCATGCTTTTTCAGCTAGTCCAAACCCTATTATTGGCATTAACATGGTTATAGTTTATTTTTGGTGCTAAGGAAAAGTCATTTTGTGTGAAATAAAAGATTTTCTGGGGCTAATTCTGAAACCCGGAGGAGAAAATGCTCTGTTTCACTGAAAATCTCGCCTCTACCCCTGTGGACTGACAGCATACTTCAACCAATCGGAGCTTCAAAACAAATACACTGGTTAGCTTTAGCTTCTCTACACACAAAAACACGCGAAAACGTCTTTTCCTGTTAGAAACTCACCAAGCGCAGACCCTTCAGACTCTTGCTTGACTGTAGCTTTCAGACGATGGTTAAAATTTATCTCCGTAATCGGAGATACAAAAAGCGGCAACGCTGAATGCCGAGTGCAATTAATCGCATGATGCACATAATACAATAATGAATTCAAAAGTACTCTGTAATGATCATCCTGCTCCCAGCAGGGGACAGGGACCTTGTTTTTGTTTTTTTTCTTTGCAAGTATTTTGCAAAAAGCATAATTTTAGAAAAATTTTACAATTCATTAAATATGATTTAAACTTAAAATACGAGGGGGGACCAGAAAGAAACCGGACTGTGTTTCGAAAATTAAAACAAGAATGATTTTAGACTTTTGGCCATTGTATGTCACTATAGCATAGCCTTAAGCGTAACAGTGAAAAATTTCACCTCCCAAACACACACAGGCAGCTCACACGCAGTATTTGTTATTACAGTCCTGCCCCCTTCTTCGAAAAATGCGAAAATGGTCCCGCGCCTCTTAACCACGGAGCAGAAACAGGCTCGTGTGGACATGTGCCAGGAGCTGAAAAGGCAGCTGGAGGACGATGGAGGCTGTTTGGGAAGATCCTCACTGCTGCGACGGCTCCGGGAGGCGGTCAGGCTGAAGCGGCCAGCGCTGTGGGAGAGTGGGTACTGTTTTACGCACAGGGCTCTGCGCATAAAACAGTTCCTGATAAAAAACGGCATGGCTGTGTTGCTCCATCTGCCGTATTCCCTTGATTTAGCCCCGTGCAAGTTTTTTCTCTTCCCAAGAATGAACAAGGAACTGAAGGGGCAGAGATTTCATGACGTGGAAAAGGTGCAAAAAAAATCGAAGAAAGCTCTGAAAGGGACCATTACGCAGGAGCATGGTGACTGTACTGAGCAATGGAAATCCCGGCTGCAGCGCTGTATTCAAGCCGAAGGAGAGTACTTTGAAAGTGACAGTTTTGATTAAATGTGAAAAAAAAAATACAAAGTTATAACCACAGTCCGGTTTCTTTCCGGTCCCCCCTCGTACCGAGTCTTTACCAAGATTGCCACCCCCAACACACACACACACACACACGCTCAGTCTTGTATTTCTATCCTTGTGGGGACCGTCCATTGACTCCCATTCATGTCTAGCCCTTAACCCTGACCCTTACCCTAACCCACACCACAACAAAGCCTAACCCTAAAGAAATGTTTTTGCACTTTTACTTTTTTCAGTAACAACAACATGGTCAAGAAAACACTGTTTCTCCTACTTAGGACCGGAAAAAGGTCCCCACAAGGCACGTCGTTCCACGTTTTGCTATCCTTGTGGGGACATTTGGCCCCGACAAGGATAGAAATACAAGAACACACACACACACACACACACACACACACACGAGCAAGAGCAGATGAAAAACGAAGTTTGTTATGAGTGCACGCTTCCTCAAACTTCATTCTATGTCTGACCCTCAGACAGAGAAGGCAGGATGAATTCAGTAGCCAAATTGTGCCTCAGTAAGCCAGATTGTTGAAGGGAAATTTACTTTATTTTTTGCATGTTTTCCGCCCCTGAAGACTGCCCAGCAGGCAGAAACGTGCCGGCAAAAGACGCGATTGAAGTTTCACTTTCGTTTTTTGTCATATTTGCGCTCATTTCAGTTTGTGCCGTATACCAGCCTTTTTCCTCGTGATTTTTCTGATAGTTCGGCTGAGTTCATTATGGCAAATAATGAGGAATGGACCGTGTGTCGCCGCAGCTGTGTGTGCTGTTTTGACGCTCAGCTGGAGCGCAGTGTGTGTGTGTGTGTGTGTGTGGGGAGGAGGGGTGGGGGCATGGGGGGCGTTAACGCCTGATGAAAATATTTGTCGGCGTTAAGGAAGCAGTGCAGCCCTAATTTATTTGCCATTTCTTTTATTATTACTTGTCTTATCTTCATTATGTTGGAGACCCTGTATGTGTGTGTGTGTGTGCGTGAAAGTGTATTATGTTAGTTGACTTTGTACAACAGTCATTTGTTATATGAAAAAAAATAGATACTGGAGGAAAAAAAATGCATAAAAACTTTGTGTCAAGCAGTTTGATCAAATCAAATGTAAAAATAAATGTGTTATCCACTGATATGTCGCTTCCACCTTAGTGATTATTATGGAACTTATCCTCTCCCGTGTTTTCTCTTCCAGCAATCCCATCTGTTTGATAATGAGGGGACGGTGTTCTTTGCCATATTTATGGGGATTTGGGGTAAGTGTCAGGCTGTTCAGCTTGTGTGTCAGATCCAATGAACCCCCCTCCTGTAGGCCAGATTTTCACCGTTAGCCTTTTCACACTGAAAACGTCCACCTTCACTGAAACAGTTTCAGCCTGGAACGACTTGCCAACACAATTATGTAGTTATGTACGTTTAAGCAGGAGGACAGTCTGCCAGTGCTGCAGGCCAGAACGCGTAAAAAAACAGTCTTTTGCCAAGAAATGATGACTCATGGCAAAGCTGAAACACATTAGACTCCAGAAAGCCAACAGGAACTCTGGTTTTGATTGGAACCAAAGTTGCGATTCGATCAGGGTCATATAAGAAGCCAGATACACACATCCCTACATGAAAACATTCACGTTTGAAGTTAAAGCCTTATTCACGTAAATTTTTTTTTTCTTTTAAACTCTGACAGTGACTCTGTTTTTGGAGTTCTGGAAGCGGCGCCAGGCCCGGCTGGAGTACGAGTGGGACTTGGTGGACTTCGAGGAGGAACAGCAGCAGCTTCAAATCCGGCCCGAGTTTGAGATCAGATGCACGAACAGGAGGCTAAACAGAATTACACAGGTCCTCTGCTGCTTTCACTCAAATGATGTGCATGAAATGCTTGTTCAGTTTGATGCTACAATTAGGAATCAAATTATTGTCATTTTTATTGATGACATAAAATGGCAGTAAGTGGGAGTCTTGGATTTCATGAATTCTATGAGTCCTTTTACAAACTTAATAGCTTAAAAACAATCTGAATCTAGTTGGTCTTCAGCACAATCAAAAATCTGACATGACACTCCACTGATTCCTTTGCAGACAGCAAAATCACTCCAACCGTTTCTCCCCTGTGTCATAAATACAAAAGCATGTCTTCTACACTGTTAACAGTCCAGTAAGGTAACGATTAATCTTTCAGGAAATGGAGCCATATCTCCCCGTCACCAGCAAGTGTGCTCGCTTCTGCCTCTCTGGAGCCACTGTGATATTCTGGGTAAGCAATCTTTCACAGTGTGTGTGTGAAGACTTTCTTCCACAAGTGAAACGGTAACATTTTTAGGTAAAGACTAGTTTTCGCGTTTTCTGGTCAGGCTGTGGTTGAGGTCAGGGTTCGACAACTAGTATTATGCCCAGTCTGTTATACCGTATGTGTGCTCTTTGCAGATCTCTCTGATCGTGGCCTGTATCATCGGGGTCATAGCATACAGGCTAGCCGTGTACGCAGCCTTTGCAAGTATCATCAAAGATCCCATGAGGAAGATCCAGTTGGTGGGCAGGTTCATCACTCCGCAGCTGGCGACCTCCGTCACCGCATCCTGCATCAACTTCGTCATCATCATGATCCTCAACTTCTTCTACGAGCGAGTGGCCATCTGGATCACAGATATGGGTGAAGAGACGTGCAGACAGTGACAGGAAAAAAACATTCAAAGCCGTTACTGATGCTGTTTCCCTAATGCCGTCTCTGCTGTTTCCTGTCGGCAGAAATCCCAAAAACTCATCTGGAATATGAGAACAGGCTGACCATGAAGATGTTCCTCTTCCAGTTTGTCAACTATTACTCCTCCTGCTTCTATGTGGCCTTCTTCAAGGGGAAGTTTGTGGGTTATCCTGGAAAATACTCCTACATGTTCGGAAACAGCACCAAGCTAAGAAATGAGGAGGTGATTTTTTTTTTTTTTTTTTTTAATTTACACCTGCGTGAAAGCTGCTTAAGCTACATTCAGTACTACATCTTGATGCACTGAGTTGTACTTTTCCAAGGAAAAACCTAATAAAACAATGTGGGTGAGGATACGGGCAACCATCCACAGCAGCAGCTTGATAATCTGCAGCAGGGAATTAAAGGTTTGACTTCTTAAATGTGTGTTTGTGTCCCAGTGTGACCCTGGAGGCTGTCTGATAGAGCTGACCACACAGCTGGTGATCGTCATGGCCGGGAAGCAGCTGTGGGGAAACATTCAGGAGGCTCTGCTGCCGTGAGTCCGTCAGATATTTCTCCTCCGTCCAGACCGTCAACAACTCGTATCAAGAACAAAACATTTCAGTAAACCTCATCAAGGAATAATTCTGGATAAACTTTATAAAACTACCATGCTGTTAACTTAACTGAGTCTTTTTTCACTGTCTAGAGAAAATTATTACATAGAAATGAAAGCATCGAAACTTCTCATCTTCAGCGGATGCCTGTGCCGATTACTGCCTCAGAACGACACATTTTCATGTCAAGTCATGGCATTTTATAATTTTTTATTACGAGTATGAATACATGCTGCCAAAATGTCTTTAGTGGAATCATTTCTAAAAACATCCAGAAAACAAGCAGGGAATGTGATTCAAGCATGTTTTTCTTCATTTTTTTGTTCCATCTTCTATAGAGTTTTGTCCAACTTATGGTGGCAGAGTTCTTGAGTCAGTCTGAGCTTCGTCTCGGTGAAAGGCAGGAAACATCCACAACAGACTGTAATAAATAAATTAGTAGTTCAAGTCATGGGGAAAGAATCAGTTTCGGTGGAGATTATAGGAGTCTGTGTGTCTTTAAAGACTGATGGTCCTTTTAATTTAGTTGTTTTAAAATGTGTCACACTTTCAAATAACCTGATGAAGATCTCTGTAGTGAAGCTGTCCCTCATGTTTGGAACAGAGTATAACTCCATTGTTTCTAATGTCTTCAGTCTTTAGCGTAAATCAGCCGATTGCAGCCGACAAGGCGTAAACATTACTCTTGTAGTTTCTGTTCTGGCCGTATGATCTATCGTCCCTCTCTGGAAGCCTGTTCATACTCAGCCCTTCGTTTTGCCGTAACAGCTCTGTAAAGTGCGCGGACCAGATTTTTTTTTTCAGGATCCTTCTTTATGGACCTCTTGACAGGTTGATTCGGAACTGGTGGAGCAGCAGAAAGGGCCGACACAACCCCGAGAACCATTACAGCCGCTGGGAGCAGGACCACGTCCTGCAGAACTTCAGCCAGCTGGGCCTGTTCTACGAGTACCTGGAGATGGGTGAGTTATGTCCCCATTCTGGCTCTCCGGTACATGGAAGTATAAATTCCAGGCGACGTTTTTACAGCCTCATCAGGAAATGTCCACTAATGGCGACTCTCTATCTCCCTCCTGTCTTTTTCTCTGGCTGCCCTCCCGCTCATTCAGTCGTCCAGTTTGGCTTCATCACTCTGTTTGTGGCCTCTTTCCCCCTGGCTCCCCTCCTGGCCCTTTTCAACAACATCCTGGAGATCAGGGTGGACGCCTGGAAGTTCACCACCCAGTTCAGACGGCCGGTGGCGTCCAAGGCCCGAAACATTGGAGCGTGGCAGGAAATCCTCAACGCAGTGGCCATTCTCTCGGTCGTCACAAATGTGAGGTTTTTACTGATTATTCTAATTAATTTCTTTGAATATGTAATATTTAAGTTCAGCCTTCAGCGCCAGTATTTTTACTTTTTCCCCAGGCGTTCATCATGGCGTTCACCTCGGACATGATCCCCCGCATGGTGTACCTGTACGCCTACAGCAAAGAGGCCAGTATGAGGGGCTACATCAACAACAGTCTGTCCATTTATAACATCTCACAGATACCAAAGGAAAACATGCCAGAGGACGACTGGTTCGACAACTCCACCACCACCTGCAGGTAGGACTTTGATCATATCTCCGTGAACTTGGGTTTCTTCTTGGTCACTTTGAGCATCTTCTGATTGCTTCAGTTTTACGGACTGAAGCGATTACCTTTTCGTTCATGTTCACTAATAAACGTAACAAAGATGTCTGAGTTGTGAGAAAGAGCCTGAACACAATCATACACGGAAACAATTTAAGGAATTTAGATTAAAAAAAAAAAAAAAAAATCTTTGCAGTCACTGATTCATCTTCTTTGCTAATTCACATGAGACTTCAGCTGACCTTTGAACTACTCTAGGCCTTTTGGAAGTTGTAAAGGAAAATACTGTGACTTTTAATTGTGCACCTTATGTGAACGATACATTGGACTTTCAGGATCTTTTCTGAATTTAAAATATTGTAATAATGAACTTATTTCAAAAAAGATATTTGAGGAAAGGATTAAGTCACAGATTGATGTATATCTCTCTGTTGTATCATACAGGTACCGGGACTATCGTTACCCTCCCGGTCACCAGAAGGAATACACTCACACCATGCAGTTCTGGCACATTCTGGCAGCAAAAATGGCCTTCATTATCATAATGGAGGTAAGACTTTGATATACTCTTTGAGAAAGAGACAGAATAGATCTCATTGTATGAAGTAGATTTCATATCTACCATGTGATCCTCTCCTGTTGGCAGCATGTGGTGTTTGTGGTGAAATTCTTCGTGGCCTGGATGATCCCAGACGTCCCCTCAGACGTGAAGGCTCGGTTCAAACGGGAACGCTACCTGATCCAGGAGTACCTGCATAACTACGAGGTGGAGAGGCTGAAACTCCAGCTGAGCGCCAGCTTCATCACGGAGCCACAGTCCGAAATGTCCTTGATGACGCCGGACAAGCACGAAGTGTTGTCTGAGTGCCTGTAGCCCCTGCATCACACCTCCAGTGGAACTCCAAATGCAAGGGCTTCTCTCTTTGACATGAAAATGCTACTTTTTGAACGGATGTTAACACTTGCCAAGATGTACTCCTATATTAGGATCCATAAAAAGGCAATCCATGTAATGTTGCAGTTAGTTATCGCTCTACTAAAGCAGCTTCTTAAATAGATTAAACCTTTCTGTGCCATAACGTAACAGCAGCAAAAAGCATAAAGACTGTTGCTGCTGCTTAAACTCTTCTCTGTCATCGAACTTTTGCCGTTATCATGAACAATAACTGCTGCCTGTGCTGATGTAGGAAACGCTTGTGTTGTGAAGCCTGTGATGTTTTGTGTAATTCGCCCGGAAATGATTCAGTCATTTGATTTCCGGCATGTTATCTTTCTACTGCGATGTGAAGACGAAAGGCGATTTAAATGTGTGGATGTGCATCTGCTGGAAAAATATGGCTGGAAATGTATATAATTTAACGTTGAATGTATAAAAAAAAAAAGAAGTTCAACTTATAAAAGGAGATTTAGTAAGTAAGGCTTTTTTTTTTTTTTTTTTTAAACAGGCCACTCCAAGTTAAATTAAAATAGCTTCAAAAGAGTAGCTACTTAAAGTTTGGCTTCACGGCTATTAGACTCAACAGTTCTGTTACTTGAGTAACTTTGTTGAAGGAGAGTCTGTTAAAAACTGTGCATTCAAAAAACCCAAGTACCTCCATCATACTGCAGTGATACTGTAACAATCAGAAATGTGGCGATGCTGCGTTCACCCCGCCCAGAGTCTGGGACTGCGACGGAAACACGGCCAGACAGCAGCTGGCAGCTCAAGTCTCATCCTCCACATACTAGACCACCTTGCTGCGGTACCAATTATCAGAGTTGCATAAGAAGAAAAGACTGTGTGAAGAAAACGTTGGCAGATCTGGAGACGGATACAATCAGTTTGTGCAGAAGAGCTTTGGTTCTGTCAGCTTTACTCCTCCATGTGTATGCAATAAATGGCCTTTGCTATTTTCCTAGTTTCAGATTGTCATCATCTCTAAGCAGCAGAGATAAACTGAGTTCAGAGACACATAGAAAGACTTTTTCTACTCTGGTTGGATGCATTTCATGAGATATTTCAGTGTAAAGAGAAAGATTTTAATTAGTTTAAACTGCAGCTTTTCAAGTGTTGCTATAGATAAAAATAATCTTATTTAAATGGTTTTTAATTTATTGATCTGTTTTTGCTCTGCACCCTGAATACTTTGTATGTTGTCAAAAACACATTTCAAGCTTTTTTCTGTTTTTTTGCAAAACTATCTTTAGTTTGAACTCGTTAAAGGTCATCGAACAGTGTTATTTCAGACAGCTTGTCAAATCCATTTACTGATTCAACTGATTGCTTCCTGAAGGGACCACAGAGATGAAAGAAAATCTTTATTCAGTTTCTGTAGAAAGGTCCGCTTGTACTTATGTCCAGTGTTTTCGTCATGCATCTCTTATATTTTATCTGTGAAAAGCCCATTTTAGATTTCCGTGTCTTTGTTGAATCTTGTGATTCTTGATTTCAATGCGAATGACGCAGTTATCAGCTGGACAGGACTGTGAGCCGAAACCGAAGTCTGACTCATCTTGATCTCAGGATTTAACATCTCCAAATGTCTGTCCTGGGTGTGTGTAAAGAGCTTGCCACAATCAGGTTTTACGCATTCTGTGACCCTGCCAGGTGCACGATATATTGACCAACAGACAAATGCCTTAAACATATGTGTGTGTCTTTGTATTTGTATGAGTTTTGTAATGACAAACTTTCCTATCTTGGATCTCAGACCTGTTTCATATCAGTTGTTGTTGCTGCTGCTCGCTCTTTGCAAGGTAGACGTTTAATGCATGAACTGTTGGTATGTGAAGGTTTATGTCAGTTAACCACTGAGTTCATTGTAGCCAATTAAATTTGAACTTGGTGAAACTTAACACTGAAAATAAAGAATAATAAAAATAAATTTTTGTTTGAGTTCAATTTCCATATTGGCCATCCATCCATCAGTTTTCCTCACCACTTCATTCAGTTCATGGTCATGGGGGACTGGAGTAGCCTGGCACGCCAGACTGTCTCTCCATGCTCAGGGATACATGGGGAAACAGTCTGGGACTGCGCCGTTCGAATTTGACTTCTGCTCGGCAAACTGCCGGGCCAATCATAGCCCACGAGAGGCGGGAGTTAGCGATGCGTCATATTATACCTCCCCTAAAACAATCATGATGGCGGCCGCAAGACAGCGAGGTTATATCACGGCTCTTTCTGCAGTTCTCTTTCAACATTCGTTTCGGTATCTAAATATGGGACACACCCCCAGCGCTGTTCCCTAGAAACAATATTACGCCACGCCAGTCCTGACTGGCAGACTGACGTGACGTCAGCTCCGCAGGGGAGAGACCTCTCCCTGCTATAAGAGCCCCACGTCGACGTCACCTCCTCAATCTTCCACCTCTTCTCGCTCCCAGAAGCACCTCTCAGATGCTTTTTTGTGGCTAACAGGATAGCTTTACTGTTCGCAGAGCGAGCTCACACCTCAGTTGCCGAACGCTACCTGCTCTCCACATTAGCAATCTGGGATTAGTAGACGGTCTGTCCCCAAACAGCGGCTGCTATAGCTTGTTGCAAAACTCGCTAGCTACGGAGCTAACTGGACCGAGTTTTTTACCGCTTCCTCACCATGGACGGGACAAAACCTCCAACCAAGACCTGCACATGCGGAAAGAAGATTTCGGGGGTTGACACCCATGCTGTCTGCAGCACTTGCCTCGGGCTGCAACATGGCCAGGAAGCGCTTGCACTCCCGGCTTCTTGTGAGCATTGTGCACGTCTCTCGCTCAAGACCCGCCGACGCAGGCTAGCTCACCAGGCTAGCCTGTGGGAGGTGGACCCTATGTTGGGGGCAACCATTCCCCCGACACAGGTGTCACTGAGCCCCTGCGAGGACACCATTCCCACGGGAATGAGCTGGGGCCAACAGCTCAACGCTGTGGCCCCGCTCACCGACCCCAATGACGACACTATCAACCTAATGGCCGAGCAGTGCGACTTCGGGGCGGTGGACTACGAGTCCGGGGACGAGCCCGTCAGCCTCGGCTCTGTCGGAGATGAGGAGGACGGCAGGCTGTTTAGCCCCTCTCCGGCTGCAAAGCCAATGTCGGAAGACAGCACCTGCAGCGGGTCCCCAAACCCAGCCGCCTGCATGGATCTGCATGCCGTCTGCCGCAGAGCAGCTCCAAAGCTTGGCATCGCGTGGCCTAAAACCCCCGCCGAGACCACCACGTCTCGTTATGAGGGAAAAAAGCTCCCAAAAGCCAAAGCCGCTGCCAGACAACTGCTGCCAGTCTTCCCTGAGTGCCTGGAGGAGGCCACCCGGTCATGGAGCTATCCACTTACCGCCGAGAACCCCGTCCAGGGAGGGTCGGCGTTAGACTGGGAAAACATGGAGAAAGGTTTTTCCCACCTTCCCCCTGTTGAACCTCTCGTGGCATCTCACCTCCACCCCAGCCTGAAGTCCACCATGATGGCAGCGGGACCCTCCCTGCCTTCCAAGGCCGAGTCTTTTCTATCCTCTCTGACTGAAAAGGGCTACAAAATGGTGGCGACAACGGTGAGAGCACTGAACGCTTCTTCCCTGCTTCTAGCCTACCAGCATGAACTGCAGGACGAGATGACGTCCTCACCTGCGTCAGACATGTGGGACGAGCTGTGCGTGGTCACCGACCTCTGCCTCCGTCTGCACAGGAGCGCTGTTCAGGCTTCGGAACGAGCCATGGCCCTCATGGTTGCCCAGGAAAGAGCCAGGTGGCTGAACCTGTCCAGCCTCTCCCAAAAAGAGAAGGCAAACCTCCTTGACGTCCGGGTGGACCCAAAGGGCCTGTTTGGCCCAGCCATGGCCATCATGCAGAGACGATGTGAGGAGAAGAAAAAGGAGGGAGAAGCACTCCAACTGTGTCTTCCCAGAAAGATGCCTCCCCCTCCTCCTACTGCACCCAGACAGACTTTTGCGCAGGCCATGGTCAGATTGGCCTACCCGATCCCAAAACGTCAGTCTCAGCCGGCAGGCCATGTTTCCAGCAACCCTCCAGAGCTGAAAGGTGCATGGCTGAAAAAGCCTGCTGCCACCAGTGTGACGTCAGGGGACCAAGCTGGCCCACCTGCCACTCTGGGGGCCAAAAAGAAGCGCCGCGCCACCTGGAGCGCAGCCATCAAGGAGGGAAGACGGGCTCCGCCAGACACCAACGTCGTCCCTCCCGAGTCATGTTCTGCTTCACATGTTCGAGGCATGTTCCAGCCCACAGAAGAGGCGTGCAGAGGCCATGGAGGCGCTCACAGTTCACGGCCCAGTGAGAAGGAGAACACTCAGACCTGCAGAGAGCTCGGTGGAGCCACAGCAGAGTCCCACAAGCACACACCAGTGCACATGTTCTTCAATAAAAGATTAAAGATGTTTCAGGTCGCGCATCCAGGCCTGAGGCCAAGGGCACAGCCAAAAACATTCAAAATGATGAAAAATCCTATATGTGTGGCACGGGACACAACGGTGCAATCACACAGGGGGCCTCTAGAGGGAGCCATTGCTCCATCTATGAGTCGATTTTGGATCTGCGCTCTCTGAACAAGTACATGAGAAGGTACAAGTTCAGGATGCTGACGCATGCAGTCCTGATCCGCCTTGTGCATCCAGGCAACTCGTTTGCATCCATAGACCTGAAGGACGCTTATTTTCACATCCCTATTTACCCCCCTCACAGAAAGTATCTCAGGCTCGCCTTTCAGGGCGTAACATACGAATATCAGGTGCTCCCATTCGGGCTTTCTTTAAGCCCGCGGGTGTTTGTGAAATGCACCGAGGCGGCCATCGCCCCCTTGCGGCACAGGGAGGTGCGTGTGGCAACTTACATCGACGACTGGCTTCTCAGGGCGCAGTCGTCACACCAGGCCCAGGAGCACGTGAGGCTGCTCACGTCACATCTGACTGGCCTGGGTTTCAATATAAACCGGGAAAAGAGTGTTTTGACACCCACTCAGAACATCCCATTCATTGGCCTGTCACTGGACTCAGTTGCGTTCACGGCTCACCTGTCGGCAGAGAGTGCGAAAGCCTTTCAGGCTCGTCTGGCACTATTCCGCGGGGGCGCACATCTGAGATTCGGGACGTGTCTCAGGCTGCAAGGACTGATGGCATCAGCACTGGTAGTTCTTCCACTTGGCCAGTTGTACATGAGACCGTGTCAGAGGTGGGTTACGTCACTGCGGATGGACCCGGCGCTCCATGGTAACGGTTATGTTCATGTTTCCTCCGCATGCGCTCTCGCGCTTCGCCCGTGGAAACGCAAGGGTTTTCTCATTGCAGGCGTTACAATGGGAACGGTCCTGGTGAGGAAAGTGATCACCACAGATGCCTCTCTGTTGGGCTGGGGAGCCACGCACGAGGGCAGGATAGTGAATGGCACATGGAGCGCACAGGTGTGCGGGATGCACATAAACTGCTTGGAGCTCCTGGCTGTCTCACTGGCACTGAAACATTCTCTGCCTTTCCTGAGAGGACAACATGTGCTGGTCAGAACAGACAATACCACGCTGGTGGCATACATCAATAGACTAGGGGGTCAGCGCTCGCATCACCTTCACAGTCTGGCACACAGACTGATTGTGTGGAGCAATTCTCACCTGTTATCGCTGGGAGCGACGCACGTTCCCGGCATCCTGAACGGGGGGGCGGACCTGCTCTCCAGAGGGAACCCTCGCTACTACAGAGAGTGGAAACTCCACAGCGACGTGGTGTCCCAGATATGGCGGAAATATGGGCAGGCGGCGGTGGACCTCTTCGCCACGGAGGAGAACGCCCAGTGCACTCTGTATTTCTCCCTGTCAGACCAGAGTGCTCCCCTGGGTCTGGACGCTTTAGCGCACGAGTGGTCGCGCGTCTTGCTGTACGTGTTTCCCCCGTTAGAGCTGATCACTCCGACGCTCGCCACGGTGCAGAGAAGATTCTGATAGCTCCGCGCTGGCCAGGGAAACACTGGCTGGCGGAGATATTTCAGATGTTGTGCGGTCAAACTTGGCCTCTGCCCCTCCGCAGTGACCTTTTGACACAGGCACGCGCAGAAATCTTTCATCTTCACCCAGAGCACATGGCGCTGTGGGCTTGGCCCGTGAAAGGTTGAACCTGCTGACAGGTGGGCTCCCGCATAACGTCCTCGCAACTATTCAGAGCACCAGAGCCTCATCCACACATCGTGCATATGAGGGAAAATGGCAAACTTTTGAAAAATGGTGCGTAAAGGCAGGTCTGGTGGCTTTTCAGAGCCCCGTCCCTGCTATCCTGACATTTCTGCAGGAGCTGCTGGATAACGGTCTGGCTTTCTCCACCGTTAAAGTGTATTTAGCTGCTATATCGGCTTGTCATGTCGGTTTTGGAGATAACGGCTGGCCAGCATCCTCTTATCTGTCAGTTCATGAAGGGAGCACAGCGGCTTTGCCCGGTATCCAGGAGCTTAACTGCGCCCTGGGATTTATCCTTGGTGCTTGAAGCTGTGTCACGCCCACCTTTTGAGCCACTTCAACAGGTGGAGCTGCAGATACTCTCCTTGAAAACGGCTTTACTATTCGCGCTGGCGTCTGCGAATCGCGTGAGTGACATCCATGCGTTGTCATTGAACCCAGCCTGCATGCAGTTTTTCATGGGGGGCCATAAGGTTTTATTGAAACCTAACCCTGCCTTTGTGCCTAAGGTTTTTAACCAGGCATCTTCGTATCACCCTATCGAGTTGACGGCGTTTTATCCCCGTCCTTTCGCGACGCAGGAGCATGAGACGCTTAACGCGCTCTGCCCTGTGCGCACGTTGAGGGCATAAGTTGACAGGACAGTCAAACTCAGAAGTCCGAGCAGCTGTTTGTGTCATGGGCTGCATCACATCTGGGAGAACCGCTCAAAAAACAGCATTTATTTCACTGGATCGTGGACACTATTAGTGTGGCTTATAAAAGCAGGGGAATGCAGCCCCCCTCCGGGGTTATGTGCACACTCCACGCGTGGTGTCGCTGCATCTTGTGTGCTTTTCCGGGGTGTTTCTGTTGACAATATATGTACGGCTGCCAGCTGGGCAACGCCTCATACTTTCACCAGATTCTATAACCAGGATGTTACTGCGCCATCATTGTCTCATGCTGTGTTGGGCGTGGGTTCTGTACCCACTATGTCTGCCTGACCAGCTGGACATATGCACCTGGTCTTCGAGGTAAGCTTGTCTGGCAATACGGGAGTCTCTATATCCCATAGTGAGATATTGAAACAAATGTGAATGTTGAAAGAGAACTTTAGTTTAAGAAGTTAACCCCGATTAACACCCATTATACATATTTTGTTGTTTGCCTCATCCGCAACAGTTTATGGCCCTGCTTCTGTGCTGTCACTATGCTCTGGTTCTACAACCTGGGAGTGTACTGTGCGCTCTCTCTGTCAGGTAATACACTGACTGAACAGAAGCACATCATACAACCCCACTTCAGAAAAACTGAACTATCCCCTTAAAGCTCGTGTCCGCAGTTTCCGTTCATTTCCAATATATGTATCATTTTTTCACAGAGCTTAAATGTGTTAGTCTGGTTCGATACTATAATATAATTAGCATAAAGCAGTATAAAGAAATTATTTATGAGCTCCGCCTTCGTCTCATAGACCCCCATGTTATCCGAAAAAGCGCTGGTCAGCTTCAGCCAATAGCCTTCGCGCTTCCGCTTTGTCATGCTGTCAATCAACGTGCGCGCAGCCAGAGAGCACGCGCACTCGCCCAGGCAGAGGTGAGTTAGCTATGCAGCAGCTGCCCCGCTTACCTCGGATATATCCATTGTCTGCTGAACATCCAACGTAAACAGCTTAACATGTAGGATGCTTGCGGACTCAGAACCACTCGTTTTGACTCCACAGGTAATGCGCGTGCACAATTAAAGGGGCGTGGCTTGGTCACTCAGAAAGCAGAGGGGGGGCGGAACCTCGAGACGTTGGATTAAAAAAACTAATTCTTTCAAAACTCCAGACACGAGCTTTAAAGTGTCAGGACATACACAACGTTAAACCTCACAATAACATCAAGCAACTTGCAGTACATGCAATACCTTGGAGTAATGGCCTCCTCTGTTTGCACACAAAAATGGACATACATTATTTCTTCTTTTCAAGGCTCATATCGAGATTCTGGATGAAGCCATGAAAGATATGCAGCTTGGTCTCCTCATAGGCTGCGCAGGTGGTGAACAAGGTGCCATTCTACGTCGTAAGTGCTTAGCCTGCCTACGGGCTTCGCTAGTGGCACTCCCCTTGGCGCAGCCAATCAACTGAGACAACAAAAGCTCGACGCACCAATCCCCGCCGCCCGATGGCGCAGCTCCACGCCCCGCCAAAGATATACCCCGAGCTGGAGGCAGCCATTCTCCCTTCTTCTTCCTCAGCATCACTTGAGACATTAAGAAGCCACAAGTTTCTTCGGATCAAGATTTATCGGATCAAGACGGACGGACCGGCCCGTGACCAATCGCCATCGGGCGTCGGGCCTATCACCCTGCTCATCGAGCAAGATCTTCACGAGCGCTGCTTTGTCTTCTTTGGCTGACAACATCACTGCCAGTGGCCTTCCTGCCTGCCTGCCTCGCTCTGCCGCTCAAGGTAACCTGAGCGGCAAGCGGCCTTTATGGGCCCCGTCTCTTTGGCTCCCGCGCATGCAGCAGCAGCGGTGTCCCCACGTCTAAGGAGCCCATGCAACACGACAGCGCCTTCTCCACCTTCTCCAGACCGTCGTGAGACAGGTTAGTTTGCCCGTCTCATGATGTGTTGTTGCAGTACTCCTGCCTGAGCCCCCCGCGAGCCTGTAGGAGCACCTCGTGGGGCTCTTCACCTCCGCCGCTGAACGCATCAGCCTCGCCGTAGCTTCCGGAGCCGGCGCAGCGCGACTTAGCACTTGGGCTAGCAACCCAGTCACAGACTCGGTCCCGGACTGCGGTGCTGTGTCCCACTGTGCCACAGTTCCAGGCGTATGTGTGGCGTGTCTGGGATGCCCCGCTCACCGCCAAGAGGACGGTGAGGGGCTACCATTAGCACTGCTGTTGTGATACATTGCTAGGAGCAGCTATCCTCCCCTCTTCCCACGCTTGTATGACTAAGCATACCAAGCTCGGCGGGGCTCTTTCCCTCCCTTCTCTCGCTACGTGATAAAGCAGAGAATAGCGAGCGGAGCGTGTGCGAAGCAGCCCGGACGCACGGCGCTATCACCGGCTCTCCCTCCACGAGCTCGCTGCCCTGCTGCCGTGTAAGCGGGACGCAGCGGCGAGCTTGGCCGCTGGCTCTCCCGCTGAGCGCGATGCGCAAACGGAGCACCGTCGAGGTCCTGCACGGTGCCTCGCAACGCTCCAAACTACTTTCCGCCCGTGTTAAGCACAGCGAGGTGTCAGAGTGGCGGAGTCACGCCGGCCGGCTCCCCGTTCTCAGGCATCGTGGCCCCGGCAGCACCAATAATGCTCCCAGCTGCGTTTTTAAGATTTTAATTACATTCGGGCGGGTTGGGGTTGAAGCACTCAAATTAAAAAAAAGCAACATTTCAAATATTATTCTAAACGTAAAGAAACGAACAAAAATGATAGAAGAACACTTTTTGATCAGGCAATAGCCTGTTGGTTTGATATTCAGGTGTGCTGCTTTTTTTGGACAGAGAGAACAAAGATGGCAGCAGCAGCGAAGTCGGTGCGCGAGAGAAGGGGGGAGAAGTGCTGTCTGGGAAAGATTTCTAGAGGCGGTGAATTTAGATGACACTAGTGTATCTGTAAAACGTGTGAAGCCGTTTATATATTCGAAAGTCATAAGAAAGGCACGTCTAACATGACACATCACAGCTGTGCTAAACCTCCAGCATCCCCAAGCACCACCTTAGGAAGTTTCTTCCATCGTGACCCTAACAGAGTGCCACAAGATGTAAAATTAAAACTAACAGATGCATGTGTGGACCTGTGCTGTCGTGATATGCGTCCATTCGACATAGTATCGGGTGAAGGATTTCATCAAGTGGCGCAAACGTTAATTGACATAGGTGCCAAGTATGGTGCCATTGATGTGGCTGCTGTCCTGCCACATAGGCAAACTGTCTGCGATAGGGCAAAGAATCAGGCATCCATTGATAAAGAGAAAGTTAAGGAAGACATCAAGACAGCTATCAGCAGAAATGGTGGCATTGCCATAACCACCGATATGTGGATGGATGAGTGCAAAAAAAGGGTATACACCGTCCTCACGTGCCACTACATCCGTGAATGGAAGCTAGTGAGTCGTATCCTGGCAGCGGTGGAATTTGACCCTACGATGAAAAAAAAAACAAAACAGCGAAAACATCCACGAGCAGATTACCAGTGTGCTAGCCTGTGAAATACAGCCAGACAACATCGTTTTTGTCAGTGATCAGGGCTCCAATATAAAGGCTGCACTCAGATGCTACCATTGGATACCGTGCTCTGCGCATATTCTCAACACGGTGCTGAGACATACTTTCAGTACAAAGGATGCGGATGTTGATGGCATTCAAGATGTTTTGGAAATGATCGACTACTGCAAAGAGCTTGTTGCTTACCTGAAGAGAACCGGTGCGGTGGCCAGCCTCAAGCACACTGTGAACCAAGAATGTGATGTCCGATGGAACAGCAAAATCTCCATGTTGGAATCCACACGCATACAATACCAGGACATTCGTGATCTGCTGGAGAGCAGGAACCCACAACATCGCCAAGAGGGCATACACCTAGATCTACTCACTCACGTGATCGACTTTCTCACCATTTTCAAGGTAGCAATTGCTGAACTTGAGGGGGAACATTATCCAACCATCCCCATGGTGTTGTGTAACCCCCGTTACAAATAAACAAAGCACGTGATGATTGAGAAAATGGGTCAATAAATAGGAATAAATAACTTTATTAAAAACATTATAAAAACAGTTGAAAACATTGTTACATAAATATTATCATTTAAATAAGTAATTCATTGGTTTTAATTTTGTTTAAAAAGAAAAAGTATTGTACACTTTTCTTTCGATGAAGTTTTATGAAACGCACCCCTCCCCCACCCGCGAGCTGCGTGAGACGGACAGAGCAGCCGCTGCAGCACGGTGATCCAGCCTGCACGCAGATCAGCTATTAGCAGAAAACTACGAGAAATACTAAGAGATATCAGCGCAAAACTGTTGTCTAACCGAACCGGAGGAGGGGTGTGAGCCAAAAAAGGAGTTTTAGCCACTACCAGAAGAGTTTTGGTGAGTTTTATGTTGTTTTTTTTGCCCGTCTAAGCACGGTGTGCTTTGTCGTAAACATTCACATTCAAACTTGATCAAGACGTTTGAAAACGGCACATTTATGTTTTGTGATTTAATTTGACATGAAAGTGTTTTATGTGTTTTGAGTGCATTTTGTGTGAAGAGATGTTGGTTAAGCTGTACTACAGAGCGGTTTGGACAAGGAGTAGCCGCCATTTTGAGTTTTCAGTTAGTCACGTAGCCCCATGAGATGGCTCAATTTTAGTTTCAGAGAGGTTTTATTTTTACAAATGGACTAAAATTATATTCTTCATGGCCTGTCCTGCAGGCCAGGTTTCTGATTCCCCACGGAGGAGTTGGGAGAAGTTTCTGGGATTGAACTTTTCACTGTGACACAGAGGCGAGCCTACCCAAGGAGCAAAACTCATCGGACTACACTACAACATCACGTGGTCCATTTCTACACAGCCAACACAACCCACGAACTCACTGCCAAGGTTTCGGTAGGAGATTGACATTTTTTTCTGTGGATCCAAAGACATTAAAGGTACATTTTCATCAACAGGACACGTTGCTGAAAGGACATAAGAAGTGTTTGCTAAGCCAAAGGACATTTAGAAAAAGCTGTTCTGAAGTCGCTTTTGCATTTTGTATTGTTTTTATGTTGATTTTTGACAATGTTGTAAACTTTAAAGGTGCCATTGGTGTAAACTTGAAGTTGCAAAACTGATTCAAAAGGTGAAAAGGGTGAATACCGTATTGGCCCGAATATAAGACGACTCCGATTATAACACAACCCCTATTTTTCAAAGATCATTTTGAGAAAAAAAAAAATAAAAATGCGGAAGACTATATGGTCACTCATAAAACAACTTTTTGTTATACAATTATTATAAACTCAAAAACTCACAACTGAGACAACATTTCATGAGATATAAAATGAAAAAATATTACTACAGCATTGAATAAAAAATATATTCTCTTTCTCAAAATAAGCAACAAATAAGAAGCCTCGAGGGGTCAAAACTGCATAAATGATGTAAATAACTTTCCAGTGCCTTTAGCTGAATCACGGCTCTGGTGATGGACATTCCGTCTTTCAGAGACGTGTTCACTCACCCTTCTATCAGTCTCTCTGAAGCGTCGCTCTTGGGACCACGGAAAGCTTTTCTCATAGCGTTAGCATCTGTAGGCGTTTTTTCTGTGCTGTCCAATATCGAACGAGGCACTCTGCTACACCAGATCTCCTGGCAGCTTGGCAGTTGTTTGAGGACTCTGCTGCGTTGATCACCATCAGTTTAAAGTTGGTATCATAACTTCGCCTCTGTTCTTTGCTCAGTTGTCCAGCGTTCGAGCCCCTTTGTTCCAGATGATCCGCCATTTTTCATCAGATCATTTGATCTCATTTCATCACAGTCACTCGCTCGCTGGTCAGTGATACTTTGGCTCCATCTAGCGGCGCGTATTGACCATGTACCGTAAGTCCGCGATTATAACACGACCCCACTTTTGAGGATGCAATTTCTGGAAAAAAAACATCTCTTATATTCGGGCCAATACGGTATATTGAACTTAAAATAGAGCTTAAACCCAAAATTAAGCAGTTTATTTTAGTTTCTAACTAAAAACCCATAAAAGTACATGACCGGTCATCTGAACTTAAAAATAGATTGAAACATAAAAAGGAACCAAACTAAACCTTTTGTTTGAACTTTAACTGAAAGATTAAGGTGAAATCAATTTAAAAGGTTCTTTCAAGGGTGCGTTAACTGAGTTAAGTGCCAGTATTTGTTATTTGTTTGTCTGTCAACTTGTAAATAAATTTATGCCGGCTTTTCCATTTGAATTTAACCTGGCTGTGGTTGTTTATTCATTCACTCACCACTCCGTCGAGCCTATATCTGGTCCAGTAGCTTGATTATCTTTGCCTGATAGCATAGGTGCTACAGTTGCTTTGGTTTTCTAAACTGCAGAAGCACTGTGAGCCCAAGTTCAGAGACGTGCCTTAAGGCCACCACACACTACAGGATTTTTTCAATCTTCCCCGATTCAGAGACCACATACTAGAAGACAGAGGACAGATCGCACCCAATCTTCTAGTGTGTGGTGTCGCTCTGGAGCAGACCACACACTGCCGAGAATCGGCTCCTCACTCTTCCTCACGCTGTGAAATATTAATGCAAAATTACGAGATTGAGTTGTATATGCAAAGATTGCTAAGACGGAACTACTTACTAAACATGGCGTCTGGGCATAGTGATTTCAAAAGAAAAAGTAGTTCCCAGTATTTGCTTCAGTGTCTTAACGCTACAATATTATTTGTTGGTGTTCCACAGCGTAGTGAATGTGCGGATTATAACGTGTCCACCAAAGTGTTTTGGGGTTGTTGGATTTTGTATTTGATGAGTTTGACGAGGGGGAACAAAAATACCACCCACTTCCATTGTGTCCATCCCAAAAACCTTCCCCGACTCGCCTCTGAATAAACAACAGCTCGCCCTCACAAAAAAGTAAGTTATGCTGTTCGAAATGACTAAGGAATTGCGCTAAATGGGCCAATTTGCCAAAATGTTGAAATATCGCTTTAAGAAACCCACTGTTGCAGTGGGAACACACTAAAACGTCTGCTCGAACAGCGCTGGACTGGCCATCTAGCTACTGTCACAGTTGTGCTGAAGTCATTTGAGGATATTTTCTCTCTGTTGTCAGAGATTGACAGCAATCGTGCCTTTGGAACTGACTTACGAATTGAGGCTGCAGGTCTGATTCGGGCTGCTTCAGAGCCAAGCTTTCAATTCATCGGCCGCTTTGTGCAGAAGATCTTGCAGCTGCTTGATGCCCCCAACAAAATGCTTCAGTCAGAACAAATGGATTTGCTCTCTGGGATGAGGTTAGTGAAAAGTGCTTCTGAATGTGTTGCACAACTGCGCTCAGAAAGTGAATTTAACAGCATCATGGGACAGTGCAGAGAGACAGAAAGGCCACAAAAGAGGAAGAGGATGGCTAGCAAAAGCCTCCAAGGATATGTTGTTGAAAAGACTGTTGGCCAGCACCAGGGTGATACTGAAGAAGGTGATACTGAACTGCAGCGATTATTCTACAGTACCCTGGATGTGGTGGGAGAAGAAATAAGCAAGTGTTTCAGTGAACGCAACAGTGAGCTAATGACTGCACTTCAATCCCTGGACCCAAGCACTGAAACTTCCTTGATGTCAAACATGTAAAGCCCATTCTGACCTTATCAAACACTGAAATCATTGAAGCAGAATTTGTGGTTGCTCGCCACTTCCTCAAAACAAGCATGACCACTGATGATGAAACCTGGAAAATATCATGGATTATCACGACATTCCACAGCTCACTGGAGGCTATGCCAAGTGTGATGACAGCCTTTAAACATGCTCTGACGTTTGGAGCATCAACAGCCATGTGTGAGAATTCTTTTTCTACTTCAAAAAGTGTTCTCTCAGACAATAGACTGAGCATGCTGCACCAACAAAAAACACATTTAGTGCAGCTGGACTTTGAAAGAGACCTAACTAAAAGATTTGCTACTGAATGGAAGGATGCAGTGATGAAGAGATTCAACTCTGAGAAGCGTCGACTGCAGCTCTACTAAGTGGCGAGTAGAGAATATTTTTATTTAAAGGGGGTGTGATATTGTGATTGTTGTTGGTTGCACAACTGATTTTCATGTGTATATGAAATGAATTGTGTGCTTGTTGTCCTGGTAATAATAGACCATATAGATTAAGTACAGTATGCACATATTAAGTGCAGATCTGTGGGAAAATCAAAACTTGTAACACACTAATAAAATGTGCAAACCCCCCAATTCTCGTGCAAAATGATACTTTACATCCACAAAGTTGTCTCTTCTGAAAATGGTCATTTGTGTCGAACTGATACAAACTATCACATGAAGAGAGTTTTAGAAGCATCTGTTGAACATTGGTGTGTGCGCTAAAATTCCCCCTCTGTTTGGGCCACATTCCTGCATGATGCATTGCGTAGCGGCTGCATTTACAAATGAAAAGTGGCTGGCTGTAGAACAACGACTTGTGTATTCAAAAGCACTCAACCATTTCGGCCCCTCTCCAGGTTCTGGAAGGGGTTGGATCAAATCGGCCCCTGCTTGGTAAACCTAGTGTTACACAGAATTCCGCCATCACTCGTTAACATGGGAACCAGTTAATCCATACTACTGGCTGGGCGGTCTGCTTCTCGTCTGCTACAGAGCTCTTTGAAGAACTTGCTGTTGCGCGAGACCCGTAACAATTACTATATTTGACGCACTTTCTAAATCATAAATGGAGGCACTGTCAATTGCATTTAATTTATAGTCCTGTTAGCTCAGGCTTAAGAGCCACCGAATTGAACTAGATCCTCCGAAAGTGTGTTTGCGGATGGGAAAAGTTGACAACATTCAGGGGTCTGCGGATTCACCAGGGGAAGAAAAAGTGTGGTCAGAGGGGCCAACAGCAACCTTGCACTGCACCTGCAGATAAGACAAGAGGGACGAGAAGCCGGGTCGCAAACCACAGTGCTGACGAACCCAATGTTGCTGAAGGCACAGAGAGAACAGAGGAAGGAATCCCCTCGGTGCAGCCTGAGCCACTGAACAAGCTCCAAGTTCCTGTCCCTGCCATCTCACACTCAACAGAGCCAAAAGCAGACATCAAGCAACCAGTGAGAAGGAACAAGATCAAATGGCCAAAGTCAAACGAAGCAGAGGCATGGCGCTCGTTGGACTCAGACCTGATCAAGGTTCTGGAAGAAAGGCTGCAAGGCAGTGCCGAGGCCAAGCTCAACCTCTTTGGGGACATAATATACCAAAGCTGCAAGGACAAATTTGGCGTAGTTATCCCCAAACGACAATCTGCACCAAGAGAGAAGGGGAGGAGAGAGAAGGAGATCATCCAGCTCATGCAGAGGCGCCGGCAACTCCGCAAAAGCTGGAAAAAAGCAACCCTTGCAGAGAGAGAAGGTCTGAAAGTCTTGTGGGTAGAGGTCAGGCAAAGGTTGGCAAGACTTCGTCGAGCCGAACGCATCCGCAAGCGTAGCAGGCGGAAGCAGAAAGAGCAGGCTAGCTTCTTCAAAGATCCCTTCAAGCACGCTAGACAACTGTTGGAGGAGAAGAAGTCAGGGAAGCTCGAGGCTACTATGGAGCAAGTGGAAGAGCATGCAAGAAGGCAGCTCAGCGACCCATTAAGAGATGTCCCACTAGGTACACCAGGGTATGTGCCCCGACCCACAATGCCGACAGTCAAGTTCGACATTACCCCTCCCAAACTCAGTGAAGTCCGGCAAGCTGTAAAAAAGGAGAGGTCCTCATCGGCACCAGGTCCCAACGGAGTCCCCTACAAGCTCTACAAAAACTGCCCCAAGGTACTGGAGTTGCTGTGGTACCTAATGAGAACGGTGTGGAAGAAGCAAACCATTCCATCAGAGTGGCAAAGAGCTGTAGCGGTGTTCATTCCCAAGGAAGCTAACTCCAAAGATATTAGCCAGTTCAGAAGCATAGCCCTGCTGAATGTGGAAGGGAAAATCTTCTTCTCAGTTTTGGCCAGAAGGATGACCACCTACCTTCTCAACAATGATTACATCGACACTGGCTGCCAGAAAGCAGGAGTCCCAGGATTCTCAGGGTGCGTAGAACACTCGACAATGATCTGGAACCAGATCCAGCGGGCCAAGCAGGAGAAGACGGACCTGCACGTCATCTGGCTCGACCTCGCCAATGCGTATGGATCAGTTCCACACCAATTGATTAACTACGCCCTGGAGTTCTTCCACGTGCCTCCCTGCATCAGGAACCTGGTAGCACGGTATTTCAACGATCTGCGGATGTGTTTTGCCCTCCAGGACCTAACAACCAGTTGGCAGCAGCTGCAAGTGGGAATTGCAATGGGGTGTGCCATCTCTCCAGTCCTGTTTGTAGCAGCCTTTGAGATAATCCTCATCGGAGCAAGGCAGATGGTAGGAGGAATCAAGCTACCGTTTGGTCAGAGACTACCCCCACTGAGAAGCTACATGGACGATGTTACCAGTCTTCTTCAAACAGCAGCATGCACATCTCGACTACTGAAAAGGTTGGACGAGTTGACATCATGGGCCAGAATGAAGATCAAGCCCTCCAAGTCCCGTAGCCTGTCACTCAGAAAGGGAGTTAGAAACGACAACACCACCTTCGTCATTGGGGGAGAGAAAATTCCTCTCCTTTCCGACCAACCCATCAGGAGTTTGGGTAAGCAGTACTCTGCCGAGCTTTCGGACAAACGCATGGGGAGGGCCGTTATGAAACAGCTCACGGATGGTCTGACAAGGATAGATCGAAGCCAACTTCCAGGGAAGTACAAGACCTGGTGTTACCAGTTCATACTATACAGAAGGCTGATGTGGCCCTTGAAGATGAGTGAGATCCCCTCATCTACCGTGAGGAAGATGGATGGAAAAGCTAACTCATTCATCAGGAAGTGGTTGGGGCTGCCACGGTGCCTCTCCGAGTCAGGTCTTTTTGGGAAGAACACACTGCAACTGCCATTTCAATCTATCAGTATGGGCTATATGCAGGAGAAGACCAGGCTGGTTCTCGAGTTGAGGGAGTCTACGGACCAGTCAGTAAGAAACGCCAACGCAGTGGTTCCTACTGGCCGAAAATGGAAAGTCCAAGCAGAAGTAGACCAAGCTGTTAGTAGGCTGCAACACCAAGAAATCGTGGGCAGAGTCCAGGTGGGCAGAGCAGGACTAGGATGGGGAGAAGCAAAGCGGTTCTGGTCCAAAGCGTCCCGCAAAGAAAGGAAGGAGATGGTGGTGGCGGAAGTAACGAGGATGGAGGAAGAGCGCTACAAGATCAAGGCGGTGTCACAAGGCCGACAAGGAAGCTGGACAACTTGGGAGGAAGTTGTCAGCCGAAACATCAGTTGGTCCGATCTGTGGAAGATGCCACAGGCAAGGCTCAGCTTCCTTATTCGCTCAACTTATGACACACTCCCCTGCCCACGAAACCTCCATCAATGGTTTGGGAACGAGGAAGCTTGCCCACTCTGCAACACACCCAACGCAAGCCTGTTGCACATCTTGTCAGGCTGTAAGGTGGCACTCTCAGGGCCGATATAGATGGCGCCACGACCAGGTCCTGAGGAAGCTGGCGGACGTGATGGAAGAGCGTAGGCAAGGCGGCAGGCAACCGTCACCAGCAGAGAACCACCCCAGCTTTGTCAAGGAAGGAGGAGGGAAATATATTAGGCCAAAAGAGACACCAAGGCCTTTCCTCCCCTGACCAGGAGTGGGATATGAGAGTGGACCTGAACACACAGCTCCAGTTTCCCACTGAGATCACAACCACATCGCTGCGCCCTGACATAGTTGTGTGGTCCACGGAAGCAAGGGTTGTGCACCTCATCGAACTAACAGTACCATCAGAAGAAGAGATCGAGGCCGCCTTTGAGCGCAAGAGAGCCAAGTATTCTGAGCTGGCTGCTGAATGCCAGGAGGCTGGATGGAAGACCACCATCTACCCTGTGGAGGTCGGATGTCGAGGCTTCGTGGGGACATCAATGACACGCCTCCTGAGAGACGCTGGGGTAACTGGAGCGAAACTGAGGAAGGCGGTCAAAGACCTGTCGGAGGAGGCCGAAAAAGGCAGTTTTTGGCTTTGGCTGAGGAGGAGAGACAAGAGCTGGGGAAAGAACACCTAACCCCAACAGCAGCTGCCGGGGATACCATCTGTCAGCTGCAGGGGGTGGCAGGGAGACGTCCCTGTCACCGCCCCGCCACCAGGAGACGTTCCAGGGTTAAAGGGGCGAAACGTTGGTGAATGGTGGTCCCTGGCTGATGACCCCGCAGCTGACCCGGCAGCTGTCCCATGGGCACTGGAGGAGGTGCGACAAGCAGCAATGCTCAGCAGGAAGCTCCATCTACCTGTATACTCAACTTAGGTCCCGTCCCAGTGTACTACTACACCCTGCAAATTTCCTGCTTACACAGAATATGATATAGCTACCTGGGGCCAGGGTTACATATATACCCCTTTTCAACCAAACTGGTTCCCTGGCCGAATCGGGGCCTGGGCCACAAGGGTTCAAGTCCCAGGCTTCCTGAACAACAGCTTTGCTTTTCCACCCGCCGGGAGCCACGGAGGCAGAGGTGGAGCCACGTCATTGTGTCATCCCAGAACGTCGGTACGTCACCGCGTACATGCCGCCCAGTAAGGGTCGCGCCATTTTACAACCCCGACACAAGCCAGCTCAAGCAAACAAAGCAGGAATTGAGGACACCGTGGTTATGTTGGCTGTGCAAGTCATCGTAGCTGCAATCGAATGCACCAGACAGCTGTTGATGATTGCACACCGCCGTCGCCGACACACCATATCCGCTAGGAAAGTCCGACGTCACCCCACAAGGATACTTGCATTTCCGGGGCCAAAAGCGTCTGCGCTCCGTAGGCACAACGTGTAAAACAATTCAAAACAAACATGTCAGAATCTGGAAATCTCTTTACACTTGCATCTTTTTTCCGGGGAAACCTCAGAGAGGATTCAAAAGGGTCTGAATTCTTTTAACTCCGGTCGGGTGGCAAATGTCAGCGTTACACAGGGTGTAATTAAAGGTAAAGTCCAGGCGTCTATGAAAAAGAAGCTCTACAATGTCGAGGTGAGTTAACCAGTGCTTTCTGGCTTTTAATGCTGTATATACCACTCCCTTGGCTTTTAAGTAGCCTTAGTTAAGACTGGGATAGATTTATATTATGGATAGATTCGTGTTACGTAACATTTCACTTGTTCAAATAGATATATAACGCGTTGTGTCTCTTATTAGCTAAATGCTAACAGGTGGCTGTAATGACTTGAAATCAAGCTGTCATTGTCTCTAAGAAATAACTTAAGAGTTGTATGCTTTTCACCCTTATGCTCACCTACTCTTCAAAGCCAGACTCAAAACTCACCTGTTCAGACAGTCCTACATCACCAATGGGTCATAGTCATATCCACCATAACAATGTTGTTGCTTTTTGTTATTTCTGTTATGTCATTATTACTATTCTTAATTTTTCTCAGTCTTTTAATGTTCAGTGTCCTTGGGAGGTTTGAAAGGCGCTTTTTAAATCGAATAAATTATTACTATTGTTATTACTCACCTCATTCTAAAATGGTGGTAAAACAGTGGATAACAGCTTACAGATCTTCTATTTTCACATTTTTACACAATGGCTATTATGTGGCATAACTGCTTCTCCCATCTGTAGGTCAAATGTCCCTGGACGGCTGCAATAAAGACTGTCCTGCAGGCAGCAGACAGAAAAGATTTCTTTCTGCAATTGGATGCAGCAACTGGTTCTCTGATGGACACTCTGGAACAGTTCTACAAAGATCATTTCTTGCCAAAGATGTTGCAGGAGATGTGAATTTGCATCACCAGCCTACAGAATGCATGCCAAAAAGAAGAGCCACACTTTAAGCAAATGACACTTTATTATAATAAAAGTTCATACATTCATGACTTTACATTTATTTCTTTTTCACATCTGAATCATTCCCATCATGCCATTATCATGCAGAACTGGTGTTTGCAGATTTGTAAGACAGACACACACTTTCAGTATTTTATCCACTATCCACACAAACCGTGATGGCCCAGCAGCTTTGCCCTCAAGGAAATGCAAACTGCACACTCTTGCATTGCGGTTTGGAGTGAAGTTGTCACGCCTGCGAAGGAGGACAGATCATTACAAATTGTATAATTGGTATTAGTTATGTGTAGAAAAATACACGGAAATAACTGGCAATTAAATACTTCAATTTCAGACTTCCTCAGACTATATATACTTTTTTTGAGATAAGTAATTTCTGTCATACTGTATGTATGTATGGAAAGAACAACTGATGAAAAACAAATACTCCAATATAATTTACAGGGTTGCAGTTCCAGTATTTTATCAACATACATTGGTAAGAAAAAACACAGCAGGGATCGTTAGTTACACATTTTAGTACAAGGAGATGCATTTCTAATAAAAGGCTCTTAGAATATTAACACAAGCTTCGGATTCTCGTAGAGAATTATTTTGCTTGGAGACCTAAGGGCTAGTTTGCGATCATGATAGGCACAAGATAATGTCGATGTTCTGCTTCTGTAGCTGACATGAAGCTAACTCAGAAGCTAACTAAGAGACACTCATCCTCTCTTCTCTTCATCAAGACCACAATGAATAATAATATAAAACACACAATACATCGATCCTTGAGGAGTAGTTAGATGGCACGTTTGCATCCGGATGAATGAACTAAAAAGTTAAATCTTTGTCTAGTATGCAACAACTGTAATGTTAGCACTGGATTAGCTAGCATGTGCTAACGTGAGCGATACTTCAAATTGCAATTTACCTGATTAATTTCAGCCATCTCTTCTTCTTTTGATCAGCAGGTTAACAGCAGAATGAGACTTGAGTGATTCCTTTAGTCTCCGATCTATTAAAACACTGAGGGACACAACACTGTGGTATCTTGACGGTAAACAAACCAGGTTTGAATGGACCGCTGAAGACGAATGGCCCCGGAAGTGCGCCCTGCGGGCGGCGCCTACGTCACAACTTTCCTAGCGGATAGCGCCAGCGGGGGGAGGCGAGTATAAAAATCGTGTTTACTTTTTCTTTTTTTTTTAACAGTGAACATGCTCATATCTGTAGCTGTTGCTCCAACAACGCTTCAATCGGCCATGCAGCCATTAAACAAATGCAATCTGTATATAAGGATGACTGTCTTTTTCACAGATGATCCTAAAGATTGCATTGCAGAATTCACCCACTGCCTGGGTACACCCGCGGTCACGCTACTGGTGGGATATAATTGTCCCGGGTTTCACCGCGCAGCAGTTCATGCAGAACTTCCGTGTGTCCCAGGAGTCCTTCCAGTACATCTGTGATCAGACCTGGAGTGTTCTAGCGAATAAGAACACCAACTACCGCCTGTGCGTCCCTGTCCGGAAGCGGGTGGCCATAGCCATCTGGAAACTGGCAACTGGCAGTGAGTACAGGACCATCAGCCATCTTTTCGGAGTCGGACTGTGCACAACTGTGTGCAGGACTTTTGCATTCATCAAGGTGCTTCTGCCGGTGCACGTGAAGACCCCCGACGCTGCTAAGTTGCTGGAAATTGCCACCTTTTTCAAAAGTCGCTAGCACGCTCCCCAGTGTGTGGGTGCCATCGATGGCAGCCACATTCCTATAACTGCACCGGAAAACTTCCCCAAGGACTACTTCAACAGGAAAGGATGGCATTCAGTTGTTTTGCAGGCGGTGGTGGACAGCAAAGGACTTTTCTGGGATGTGCGTATCGGATTCCCAGGCAGCATGCATGACGCCAGAGTCCTTCAACAGTGTAATCTGTGGGAGCCTTTGAGCAATGGGCAGTTAATGGGGCAACAGAAAGTGACTATCTCAGGTTGTCAGGTTGGACATTATATCATAGGTGACCCTGCATACTCCATGCTGGAGTGGCTTATGAAGCCATTTTCTGACATGGGGAGACTGACACAGGCACAGAGCACGTACAACTACAGGCTGAGCAGTGCACAGTCTGTGGCGGAGATGGCTTTAGGGAGGCTGAAGGGGCGATGGAGGTGCCTCCTTAAAAGAAATGACTTCAAGCTGGAGTTGGTAAAGTGAATGGTGTTGACCTGCTGTGTGCTCCATAACATTCGTGAGGAACATGGGGACAATTTTGTAGAGGAGCACCCAGGACGACATGAGAACTGCCAGTCTGCCATCCAGCCATTACCTGAAAATGGAAATCCCGCTGGGTCAGGGCTGCTCTGATGGAGCGTTTCAGCCGTGGGGGTGACTGACGTGGAGTGAGATTTGTAAAGATGCTTTTTACTGTGTGATCTGTATGACATTAGCATTGCATCTGTTTGCCTCGAAAGCCCAGGTTTTTGGGAGTCGGGGCCGGGGCCATATTGAACTACCCATCCCAATGCAACTGTATTAAGGGTGAGGTGCTTGCTGTGCGGCAAGCAAATGTCGTACAGCAACAATACTTCCTCAATGCTACAACATTACAGAGCAATCCATCAGCACGTGTGATAGGGTTGGTTTTTATTTAATGCATGTTTTATTTGTGGATTTTTGCAAGTTTTATACTTACTTAGTGCTCCTGCGTTGGGCTGGTGTCTCATATCCAAGCGATGCCAAACATGGGTACTGACACCTGTCCCATCATGAACTCCTGTCAGCTGAGGTCCGCGCGGATCGAGTCCCAATTTTGTGACCACGTTGGGCGTACATGTCGGTCGCGCCGGTATACGCATGCGCCAGAGCGCCACAGCAAACAAACCATGAGGGAAGCCAACTTTGAAAAATGACTCTGAAACCATAAGGCTATTGCGCCGTCTACAAAGACACCCAGAGAATGGGAAACTGGTGGAGGGAGGGAGCAGAGTCTGTCGGGAGGTTTGAGAAGGTCTGCTGACAGAAGTGAAAGTATCTAATCCCTCGGGCGCCGCCCCCACGATTCAGTAACAGAAAAAAAGGCTAAATAAACTCTAATACTAAATAAAAATAGACCGACAATGTATGTGCTTCATTTTCTATTAATAATCTGTAATAAAAGAGCAGACAAACAGTCTGGCACAATGGAAAAGCTCCGAGGATGCATGGATCAGTGCGCATGCATGGAAAGCGCACCACGGGAGCCCAAAATGTAGAGTACTCGATTACTTGAACAAATAATCAACAGAGTAATTAATTCCAAAAACACTCAATAGTTGCAGCTCTACTGGAAAGCCTAATTGATTAATAAGGGCTTTATTTGACCATCACTAACAACTAACACATTTTCTATTTGAGTTGGATTATTTCTTCTGTCCCCCCCTTCTCATTTAATTTAACCCAGAGCAGCATAGTGAGTTACGACAATGATGGAATAGGGGTCATTTTTTTTTGTTTGAATGTTAAGTCGCACATGTTAGAAGCCTGATAGCACAAATTCAGAGTATAATTTGAGGATATTATATTTCTCTAAAAGCTTATTTTATACTTAAAGGAGCTATATCATGCAAAATCCACTTTAAGGTTTTAAGCATGCCACAAAGCTGATTTCCCTTTAACACCACCCCCAAAATGTTATTTGCCTTCATTCATGCATGTCTGAGTAATTTGTTTCAGTCTGCTGCTCTTTACAGCAGCCCCTCCCTTCTGGTAGAAAACAGCTCGTTTGAAACTCTTCAAACTTATGTACGTCACAAAAGTTGAACTCCTCCCCACCACTCTTCTCCCACCCCACCCCCGCGCAGACAACACGCTGACTCTCCTCTGAACAGCACGCAGCTGATTCGCATTTTCCACTGAGGAGACCCCCCCCCCCCCCGGCAGGCCCTCGGCAATCAGTGTTGCCACTTTTTGTGTCTCCGATTACGGAGATAAACTTTAACCATCGTCTGAAAGCAACAATCAAGCAAGAGCAAGAGTCTGAAGAGTCTGCACTTGGTGAGTTTCTAACAGGAAAAGATGTTTTCGTGTGTCTTTGCGTGTAGAGAAGCTGAAGCTAAAGAGCTAAAGCTAACCCTTAGAGACGCTAACGCATGACATATTTGTTTTGAAGCGCTGACTGGTTGAAGTACGCCGTCAGTCAAAGTCCACAGAGGGAGAGGCCGGATTTTCAGTGAACCAGAGCGTTTTCTCTTCCGGGTTTCAGAATTATCCCCCGAAAATCTTTTATTTCACACAAAATGACTTTTCCTAAGCGCCAAAAATAAACTATTACCATGTTAATGCCAATAATTGGGTTTGGACTAGCTAAAGAAGCATGATGCGGCCCCTTTAAGTTAAACACTGCTACATGGCATGACAGGCTACATTTTGTGATCGAAGAGCATCATACAGTCACCCAGTTTTTTCAGCCTACAACAGATATAACCAACCACATTATCAATAGGTCTTCCCGAACAACACCCAGGCAGGTTGCGTCCGTTCGACATTTTGATGGTACTGAAGTGTTAACACGGCCAGTAACCGACAAAAACAATTACAGAGACAATACAAATAATACATAATACAAATGTTTACTGTAGGTCTTCACCAGGTTTGTATCTGGTATTTTGGCCCAGTCTTCCATGCAGTTTTCCTCTGGAGCAGTGATGTTTTGGGGCTGTCACGGGGCAATGCAGACCTTTAATTCTCTCCACAGATTTTCTATGGGGTTGTGGTCTGGAGACTGGCAAGGCCACTCCAGGACATTGAAATGCTTGTTACGGAGCCACTCGATCGCCTGGTGTTCGGAATCATTGTCATGCTGGAAGACCCAGGACATCTCTTCACTGCTCTCATTGACGACAGGTTTTGGCTCAAAATGTGACCATACATAGCCCCATTCATTCTTTCCTTAACATGGATCAGCTGTCCTGCCCCCTTTGCAGAAAAACAGCCCCAACGCATGATGGTCACACCCCCATGCCTCACAGTGGGTTTGGATGCAACTCAGCATTCTTCTCAGCGCTCTTGCCTCACAGCAAGAATGTCACAGGTTCAATCCCCGGACCGTGGGGGCCTTACTGTGTGGATTTTGCATGTTCCTCCCCGTGTCTGGATGGGTTTCCTCCGGGATCTCCGGTTTCCCCCATCAACTGATAACATGGACTATAGGTCAATCCTCCAGTCAGGGGATCTGACCATTAGCCTGGCTCTCCATCTGGAGATGGGTCCCCGGGCGCTCTCCACAGCTGCCCACTGCTCCTACGGAATGCTTCAGCAGCATCGATGGATGGTTCAAATGCAGAGGACAAATTTTGTTGTACATTCATTGTATAATGACCAATAAAGCACCTTACAGATGTATTTTGATCTGACCACATGGCGTTCTCCCAATCCTCTTCTGGATCATCCGTTTGCTCTTCAGGCAAACTCCGAACCAGCCTGGACATGTACTGGCTTAAGCAGAGGTACATCTCTGCAGGATTTGATTCCCAGTCAGTGTAGTGTCTTACTGATGGTAACCTTTGTTACTTTGGTCCCAGCTCTCAGGTCTTTCACCATGGAGTTCTTGGAATTTTGCTAGCAATTCTAATAATTTGGATTCTATGGAATGAGATCTTGCATAGAGTCCCACATTAAGTGAGATTATCAATGTGCTTGTATGTGTTCCATTTTCTAATACTTGCTCTCAGTTGATTTATTCACACCAATCTGCTTGCCCATTTTAGATTCACTCTTCCCAGCCTGGCGCAGGTCGAGGATTCTGTTCCTGGCACCTATTGACAGTTCTTCAGTCTTGGCCATGGTGGAGTTTGGAGTCTGACTGAGGCTGTGGACATGTCTTTTATACAGATGAGTTCCAACAGGTAACCAGTGGAGGACAGAAGAGCTTCTTCAACATGACGTCACAGGTCTGTGAGAGCCAGAGATCTTGCTTGTTTGTAGGTGACCAAATACTTATTTCAAACCATAATTTAGAAATAAATTCTTTAAAAATCCTACAATGTGATTTTCCTGGATTTTTCTTCACATTCTATCTCTCACAGTTGGAGATGATGAAAATTATGGAACTTACAGACCTCTGTCATTTTAAGTGGGAGCACTTGCACAGTCAGTGGAAGACTAAATACTTCATTGCCCCATGGTATACTGCCTCACAGCTCTTTAGATCAGCACCTCAGTTGAGTTATTTTTGACTTTGTTCTGTTGACTTCTATCACTGAAGAAGTTAGACTTGGAAATTTTTTGATTTCCCCCAACAGTTTTTCCTTTGAATACTTGATCCACGACACTTCCATAGCAAAATGATCAGCTGTCTGCTAAAGTTGCTCATTTTTATACATGTTAGGCAGCCTCTCACTAGGAGATTTAACAAAATCTTCAACTGAAACCATTTTGCAGTCCTACTTGGGCACTTCAATAAAAAAAAAAAAAAATGCATAAGATATTTACTGGCTCTCTTGACACTAAAGCACAAAACAAGGTTTTCCACATTGCAAACAAGATGCAAGGCTGCTTTTATAGGGGACCATACTCCTCTGGCTGACTGCTGACCCAAAACTCACTGACTCACTCAGCCCTAGTCTTCATGCAGGCTAGTGGCGGGATGGATTAAGCACCGAGCCCAGTAACCCGGTTGACTATTAGCGAGCCAACAGCCACCTGGACAGTTCTGGAGTGCCCCCGAGCAACAGCTCTAACCACTTGCTGCACCAAAAAAACAAACTAAAACAAAAAAAGGGTCAATGTGGACATCTAGTGCCCCTCATTGCTTGTGCCTGGCAGGAATATGGGTTCCCAATGAGACTATTGATTGCCTCCATGCCACGCCGCATTGAAGCAGTCTTTTCTGCAAAAGGATTCCCGACCGAGTATTGAGTGGATAAGTGAACATAATTATTTGAAGGTTGACTTTTTTTTGTATTAAAAACACTTCTTTTATTGGTCGGATGGGATATGCTAATTTTGAGATAGGGATTTTTGGTTTTTACTTTTTGGCCAGAATCATCAATATTAAAACAATAAAAGGCTTGAACTACTTCAGTTGTGCGTAATGAATCTAACATATATGAAAGTCTAATGTTTATCAGTACATTACAGAAAATACTGAACTTTATCACAATATGCTAATTTTTTGAGGACCTTTATAACAAGAGTGAAAAATAAGACCAACAACTGGGTTTTACACCTTTTTTACATGAAATTAAGTGCAAGATAAAACCATTTATCAGTTTTAAGGGTTTTTCTTTTGAATGAACTAAAGTACAAGATGTAAACAATTGAGTTACACACTTTTTAAATGAACTCATTTTCCCGTTTTGTAATTAACTCAAGTGCAAGATAAAACAGTTTTCTCTGAGTTTTACAATTTACATGAACTAAAGTTTTTAAATGTACTTAATGATTTTTTAAGAACTAAAGTCAAAGATGGAACAACCCCTGAGTTTTAAGAGTTATTTGTACTGCTCTCGAATTGGTGCTCTTCAGTTTCTCGGTCTTCTGCAGTTTACCGTCGAGTTGGCTGCAAGAGTTTTTTTTCCCAGCACAACAGCGTCAGCCTTTTGTCAGACTCTCGTCCACATGCTTCGCCCTGAGGTGTGTCAACAAATTACTAGTGTTAAATAAATGAACAAGATTGCGCATCTCCTCTAGCAATTTTAGCATTGCACAGTTTGCATTCTACAAACGCCACACCGGCGAGGTTTTGGTGAGACGAGCAGCCATCCTCGCGGATTCATTCCTGTTGTCTCTGCACTGGATGTGACGCACATGGAGATGTCAACCCGCTGCAGTGTAGCGCCTGCCAGCGCCAGCTCCAGGAGAGGAGGGCTTCTTCTTCTTTGATGTTTAACGGCAGCTTGCATCCCATTCGGTTGCACCACCGTCATCTGCTGGTGAGGAGGGCTTACTACGCGTGGATTTTCCTTGCCTTGAGCATCTGCGACTGGCATCGGTAGCCTATAAAAGTACTCGATACTTTGAAATAAGGCCAGTATCGGCCCAGTACCGATACCAGGAATTGGTACTCGCCCATCCCTAGTTTTTTCCTCAGAAAAGGATTTTTTTTGTTGTGCCAACTTTCAAAGTTTAAACCAGTACCGGCTTAAAAACAAAGCCAATACTGCTTTACAAAGCAGTAATAGAATTCTGCAATCCAAAGCAGCCTAAAACATTAGGCACAAGAACCAAGTCTATTAGTATGAATTTTCCAAACGTGTTTAAGGAAGGCTAGTTAGAGAGATCAGCTCTCAAGTCCCTGTATGGAAAAAAAAAATCCTCCACTTGAAGCAGTGTAGTGAGAGTGTTTGCGTTTAAGGTGCTGCAGCATAGCGACGTGGTGTGATGGTACGTAAATTCGTCGTTGCAGTACATACACTGAACTAGGGCTGGGCGATATGGCAAAAAAAATGATCACGATTTTTTTCTTCATATCATTCAATCTCGATTAAAATCACGATATGTTATATTGTTTTTAAACCAGTTTTAAAGCATTTGCACTGAAAACTAGAACTATAGAATTGTTTAACATTTTATTAACAAACCAAGTAAATAGCAATGCAAATTAAATAATACAAGCATAGAAAAATATAACAACAATCTCACTGAACAGTGCAGTAAATGGAAAAAAAATCTAGCACCAAGATAAAATCTAGCACCAAGATAAAATCTTGCGATGCATTGTTTTTTCAGTAAAAGAGAAGAACTGAATGATTGTTAGTTAGAGTGTGACAGTTTACAGCCATGAGGATTTTTGTTGCTATAAAAGATTAAAAAACTAAAGAAACCGCCTGGGGATAATGAAGGTGCTTTAGAACAAACATTATTTTCAAGTTCTGATGCTAAATATGCTGCTGCCATCATTAATGCTTGCACCAAATGTACAAAATTTAAAGAATCTAGATTGGACAGATTAGACTTAAAATGTAACAGTACATAACTACAATAATACAAAAAAAATAGACAAAAGTAATCGTTTTTCTCCTCTTAAAATGTTGCTCGTATGGTGCAGTGGCCTGAAAAGACGACACTGGAGTCAATATTCGACGTGCACTCAATATTCGTGTTAAGATAAATATTCTGGTTTCTGAAACATTTGGAGTAACCCCAGGAGATCCTCATTCAGACCACAGCCACAGGCGACGCCATGACTGCATTTGCACTTCATGCCACTAGGTGTGCTGTTTGCATGTTCAACCTTGTTTTACACAGACACCACAGAAGCAGACTCTCTCTGCATGTTGTTAGAAGAAGAGTGTTAGCGGCAAGACGTGGTGATATGTTTAATGATGCGATCCACCGTCATTTTCAGTAAAAGAGAAGAACTGAACGATCGTTAGTTAAACTGTATCACCAGTAGTTCCTGTACTCAAAAGACCAGATTCCTTGCGGATCGGTATGCTAGCAGCGGTGTGCTAGCAGCGGTGCGGGTGGAGCAGCCTTTCCTGTCACCAGCAGCCTCATCTTCAGAGGATAACGCCGAGGCATGGCTGACTTCATCTGCTTCGCTGCCCTCGGCTCCACGTTCATCTCTGTTTACTTCTCAGACAACTTACAGGCTGGAGTTGAGCAGGAAAAAGTCGACTGTGATTGGCTGTGTTACGCACATTTCTGCCATGTCTGATCGAGTAAATGTGCTCTCAGCTGATCACCGTGATCGACTGGAAATTAATCACGATCACCAATCACGATCATATAATCGCCCAGGCCTACACTGAACCATATTTTCGGTAGCCTCAAACCAGTCTCGCCCACTCCAAATTTGGATTGTGGAGCTAGGGTGGGTCTGGGGGACAAACCAAAACAAATTTGTGGAGGGGGTGTTGGTTACTTCTTTGACTGACAGCACACTTCAGCCAATCAGCACTTCAAAACAAATACGTCATCAAAATGCGTTCGCTTCTCTACATGCAGACACACAAACGTCCTTTCCTGATAGAAACTCACCAAGCGCAGACTCTTGCTCTTGTTTGTTGCAATATTTGGTATTTTGGCTATAACTTTACTTAATGCAGCTTTCAGATGATGGTTAATGTTCATCTCCGTAATCTCCGCTCTGTCTGTTTTGGCTACGCACAGTGATGGCGTCACTTTCGGTTTTGCCACTGATTTCGGCAAAAAAATTTGAGAGCAACTAGTGGCAACGCTGATTGCCTTGGCTGTCGCACGGCTCCATCACATTCTCTTTGTATTGCGTTGTCCCCAGACCCACCCCAGCTCGAAAATCCAAATGTGGATGTGGAGCGGGCGGGGCTGGTTTACAAGGCTATATTTTCAGCACTTCGAAGTGTGAAGTGGTCCCACACGCCAGACTTTTTCACCCATCTTTCGCCATTGTTCAAGCAAACCCCGTCCGGCATCGCTTGGATATGTCCATCAATCAACAGTCCTGGTGACACGCGCACGTGCACACATACACACCACATCGCTCGCACCTCATGGCTCTCCCTCTCTCTCTCAGATAACTTCACTTCTGTCAGCAGACTTCCTCCCTCCTGACAGAGTCCGCTCCCTCCGTCCATGAGTTTTTCACTCTCTGGGTGTCTTTGTAGGCGGAG
This sequence comes from Salarias fasciatus, assembly GCF_902148845.1. Taxonomy (NCBI): domain Eukaryota; kingdom Metazoa; phylum Chordata; class Actinopteri; order Blenniiformes; family Blenniidae; genus Salarias; species Salarias fasciatus. The sequence continues at coordinate 24,866,766 of NC_043745.1, forward strand.
CTACAGCCTGAGCTTCACACAGTCACTTTTCAAAGTCAGCGTCTGTCATGTTTTGTTTGCTGTGACGCTCTGGCACATGAGTATACCGGCGCAATCTGCGCGTATACGCAACACGGTCACAAAATTTGGGCTGCAAGCTGACCCTAGCAGACAGGAATTCATGATAATTTTTATGTCACAGGGACCAATGCGCAACGCGGATATGTGAAGCATGGACGAGGCACACGCGCGCGCACCTCACGCCACGTGAGGTTAATTAAACGAAGCCTCGGGGTATAAGAATTTGCCTCGATAATTTTTTGCACACGAGGAAACGCTGGTGGAAACGCCGTTTCCACCAGAAGCGGTGAATACGAATTAATTTACGTGACAAATGAAATCACGCCACGCTAGACGCTCGAGTTTTATCGCTGCTACAAATATGCAAAAAACCCTCACCGTGGCATCACGTTACACCAAGCCCACCAATCATTTCACTGTCGAACATGGCTCCGACTACCACCATCGCTCTCTGTATTTGGCATGGAGAAGTCAGCTTCGGCTGAGGCACCGGCATCGCTTCTGGATGCATGCTACCATACGGAGGCGGTATGAGCTTGGTGAGTTTCAACGTCTTCTGCAGGAGCTGCGCCTGGACAACGGCCCGTTCCAGCGCTACTTCAGGCTGAGTGTTGCCCAGTTTGAAGACCTGCTAGCCAGGGTTGGGACCAGGATCACCTGCCAGGATACCAACTACCGGTGCTCCATTCGAGCTGCGGAGCATCTTTCCATCTGTCTCCGGTGAGTTTCAGTTTAGCAGTTTTTAAAATTAGCATGATCCGACCGGTACATGACTGATAGGATGCTCTTCCCAGATGTGGTGCTTCACAATAACTATGGTGTAACCCAGTGGTTCACAATTGCCAAAAAATATAAATAAAAACAAATATCTATACTGTGTGTGTGTGTGTGGTGTCACAACTTTATGAGCAATAATGTCAGTCCATTTTTGTGCAACACTCAATAGGGCAAATACTAATTGGTTTTTTTTCTTTATTGCAGATACCTGGCAACTGGTGACTCATACTGGACCATCGCCAATAGCTTCCGTGTTGGCGTCTCCAGTGTCTCTTGGTTCGTGCGAGATGTGGTCTGTGGCTGTGTCCACCATAGAGGAGTGGAGGTCCATTGAGGAGGGGTTTGAGGAGCGGTGGAACTTCCTTCTCTGTTGTGGTGCTTTGGATGGAAAGCCCGTTAGGATCCAAGCCCCCTCACAAATCTGGATCTCAGTTTTTTTTAACTACAAGGGGACATTTTCCATCGTCCTCTTGGCTATAGTGGATGCCAGATACTGCTTCCAGGTGATAGATGTCGGGAGGTATGGGAGGACCAGCGATGGTGGCATCCTGGTCAACTCTGCCTTTGGTCAGGCCCTTTGCTCCGTCTCCCTCCAGCTGCTTGCTGACCGTCTGCTGCCTGGAGCTGACCACAGGGGACCCCAGGCAGCCACACGTCTTTGTGGGTGACGAGGCTTTTCCGCTCAGGAGGCACCTTATGAGGCCGTTCCCTGGACGCACCCTTGCCAAGGACCGAAGGGTGTTCAACTACTGCCTGTTACGGGCACGGCTGGTGGTTTGGTATGCTGGCATCTCAGTGGCGGCTGTACTAGCGTGTTCTGGAGGTCCAGCAAGATGTGGCAAAGAAGTGTGTCATGGCAACATGCGTGCTCCACAACTTCCTGCGGGTGACGACCGCTACACCTGCGGTGAGGGGCGTCAGCCCAGGTGGATAAGTGGAGCTGCTTCCAGGTCTTGGAGTTGTAGCCAACAACTCAGGACGAGAGGCTATCAGGGTGCAGGAGACCTTCTCCTCCTATTTCTCTGCAGAGGGAGCAGTCGAGTGGCAGGCCAGCATTTAGTGCACAAGCACTCCTCAAAAGGCTCTTTTCAGAGCCACCCATACATTCTTACGGTGTTTCCAACAGACGCGACACAAATTCTTCGCGCGATGAGATTACATACAAAGCCAATGTAATTACGAGATTGTCAGCATTTCCAAGGAAAATTCACTCTCTGCTCGAGTTGAAATAATTGAACTTTTCAAGCGAATTCGCTTGTTGACACGCCAGGCCAGCCTATCAGCGTGGAGTTCATCACAGACGTCCTGACGTAGGGCTCCGTCCAGGATTCCGACCATGCAAAACAGTTGTTAGCGCACTTTTTGTGAGAGCACTTCAATTATTTTATTTATATATTTTACATTTTAAATCCTAATGAATTTCTTAAAATTGCATTACCTCTGCTGTCTTTTTTTATATCTCTTCAGACAGTTATCAGACGAAAGATATTTATGTGTACATTTATTGCAGACCCTCTGTGTTATATACTGTTTGATGCTGATTTTCTCTTACTTTAAATGAATATTGGCTGTAAATGTTGATTTTGGCTGCCTGTTTTGATTTTAATTATAGTCCAGTCTGTCGTTTGTTGTTTTTTTGTTTTTTTTTTAATTAGTTTGAGCCACTTTCATACTCTTCTTTGTCTAGTCAACAAAACATCTGAGCATTTTCGCTGTATTTTAATCAGTATAACTCAGGACTATTTTTGAGTAGTTTCAGTTTTGTCAAGCGCATCTCTGAAAGCGGCATTCGTGCTCGCATGGAACAGGCCATTCACTGACGCAGAGATTTTCATGCAGGTAATGGTGGCAGTTTAGGAGAAGCTGGCCACTGTAAGTCAACTGATACCGTTATTGCCTCCGTGAAGCAGGTGCCTCTTTCTGTGAGGTCCGCCAGCCACTGGATAGATGTGCTGTCGTATGCTGTGTAGGAAGTTATCAGCGGTCTGACACAGTCCAGTCACTTTTCTCTGTCCACTGATGAAAGCAATAACAACACGGATATGTAAGCCAGATATGTGTAAGTGACATATTTTGATGGGGAAAAAATTCAGAAAAGAGCTACTCTGTCTAATTCCATCAGAGGGGAAATCCACAGGAGATATATGTACAGAACTGGAGAACTTGTTGAGGCTGCATTTGTTGTCATTTGACAAAATCAACTTTATCATGACAGATGGGGCTCCTGTTACGGTGGAGAAGCAGAGGTTTGGTAAGCAGATGAATGACGTTGTTACCCAAATGCCGGGCCAAGTGGTGAGGGTACATCAAGCACTCAGCACCACGGTTGACCCGTCATCCGTACGGATTCCTCACCACGGATTGGCACGAATGTGGTCTGTGGATCGATGGATGGACAAGAAGTTCTGCCTGTTCACGTGAAGGTGTCATGTTCAACACTCCAGCACAGCAGCCACAGCTAGCAGAAGAGCAGAGATGTCAGCCCAACTTAGTTTACTAGTTTTCTGGCTTCACCGATTCCCTGTATAAAGCTAAAAAAAAAAAAAAAAATGGCAAGACACCGACCATCTCGAAGCAGACAGTGAATTATTGTATCCAAAGTGAAACTACAACAACCACTGGATCTCCAAACAGCCAAACAAATTCTGGGCCACAGAAGCCAGCTTGACAGCAGCCTGACAGTGTAGGAGACAGCCTTAAAAATCCATTTACCCTTCCAGGGTAACATTCGCCCTTAACATGACAGGCAGTCTTGTCTTAAATAACCACAACACTGCCTCATGCTCAAATGAATAGTAAACTTTCTACCTTAAACCGCCAATCATACATGCACACAGCATAAATGGACCCCAGTCATACCCTTTTTTTGTGTGTATAGGAATGATAGGTGATGTACACATGTAACGGCCGTCGCCCTATTGTCTTGCATTTTTCCTCCCTAAGTGTGTGAGTGTGTTTCGTGTGTCTGAGTGTGGTTTCCCAGGTTGCTGCTGCTGCAGGAACCAAGCAATTGCCTCATCGCCCACACCTGTGGAGCCTGACGAGAGGACAGCTCCTCAGCCAATCACGCAAAGCCACCTGAAGGAAAGAAAGCGGCTGGCGGGACACTGACCGTCAGCTAGCTGCAAGCAGCAACGCTCACATGCCTCTTGCAGTCAATCATACTTCGTTAGTGAGGCTCTCGATTCTGTGTTTTCGATTTCAGGAACCTTTCTTGTATTCCCGTTAGTTTTAGTTACCTTTTGGCCTTGTGTTTGTGAACCGATAACTCTAGGGTCAATTTTTGTTACTGTTAAATATTACTTTGTTATTAACTTCATTTACCACTTAACATCTGTGGCCTTTATGTTACTGCCTTTTTCCCTTCTAATGAGCCGCAACACAACACACTTATAGAGTTGGGAAGACCACAAGACCTACACACAATGCATGAAGGGCGTCAGAGGCCAGGAAATATAAACAATGGAATCGAACGGTACAAAAATAATCACTGGCGAGCTTACGACTTAAAGTGTACTACCTTAATTCAGCAATTTAAAAAAACAGGACGTTTGGACGGTAGAAAAAAAATGTGTACAAAGCGAGAGAGAGCACTGCAGGATCCTACAGAGAAAAACCAGGAGTAAAGGCATGAGGAAAAAGTACAAGGTGGAGTGGACCCGTACAAGCACGCCAACTGGACAAGGGACGTCCGCGTACTGCCAAACTTTCAGCATGCCCACATCTGTAATTCTGATTTTGGGTGTAGGTGCGTACACACATGAAGTGTTCAGCAACTTCAGATCCCTTCAGCGAGCCCAGGTCCAGTTTACTGATGGATGGGTACAGGACCTTGAGATGTTCCGGGTTGAACAAAGGACTATCAGGCGGATAAAAGTAAGTTACTTTTCATTCAAAAATTCTCTCTTTCGTCATGTACACACAGAAATCACATGAAGGGCTGTATGTTTCAAAGAATGCACTAAATCAATTTGTAGAAGGGCAGTTTTTACTTATTTTATCAGCCTCTTCCCTTCCGCTGTAAGCTAACAGTAGGGAGAAAGGTAGCCGTCTCCCTACTGTAGCGTGCATAATAGAAAATTAACTTGGGGAGTGAATGACTATACAGTCTACAGGCAGGTGTGCCAAAATCAGATCATGACTTTCAGGACGGGGTGACTGAAAATTTCATGTTGCCAAATTCCCATGTATTTTGGTGCAACATGTACTTGAACACCTCTTCTATAATGAAGCAGCAATGATTTGTAGTATCCGTACACCATTATCACGTAAAAAGGCAACGAACGCAGGTACCCAAATCTGCATTTTTTAAGCGGACGGACACTACAACACGAACATGCATCCTATTGAAACTAACTGCTGGGTGTTCATAACGGTACTGATGGCGTCTTTCTTACATGTTTGTGACCCAAAGTAATCTTTTCGTGTTACAGAACGCCAAAATGCAAGAAACTGGCAAAATATCAACTGATTTTATGAGTAATTTCACAAAATTTAAAAATTTCATGCCGTCAATAGACTATATCTGCCCCCATTGTTCGTCAGAGTGAAATCTCACTGCTCTGCTCTACTCTGCTCATCTACAGTCTTACCCATGAGTGATGAAAGTCAATCAAGTCGATTCAAGAGCTGGTCAGATCTGCCACAGAATGTGATGATTAGAATCATGATTATTGTAGTGTCCGTCCCCTCCTGACCTTCATGTTTTGTTGGAGATTACTGAATGTTTTATTTAGTTTTGGAACAATGCGGCTTTTATTTTTGTATCAAATATGAGCAGATAAATTAGTTCTGTTACAGCCGACAATTTCGCGACTATTCTTTGTTTTGGGCATTAGATGTAATGTTATGTTATCGCTCTCACCGGTTAGCGTTGGCCCATTTAATGCCACATAACGTTAGCAGTACAAACTGCGTTATCCATACAGTTTGCCAAGAAGGAGGTCTTGTGGTGTAGAAATACTCATTAACATGGTTGATGTTTAACCAAGATCCCAAGTTAGTTCGCATACCTCAACGTTATTGGTGTGTTCCCTTTCAGTCGATTCACTCGGTACAACACATATTGTATGGGATATCACGCCCCTTACGGCCTGCTGAAGACACCTCTATTCACGCCTTTACGGCAGATGATCTGTGTTGACGTGGATGGCCCACCCTCCGCTTATAAGCGGCCGTCATCACAGACATCCCTCAGTTCTTACGCTCTTCACTGCGCTAAGAACACCTCGCCAAGACAGGTTAGCTAGCTGCTGCTAGTTAGCTTGTTTTCTCCGGTGCTGGAATTAGCTAAACAGCTCGCTGTTGGTGTTAGCCTCTGCCCGCGGAGCGCTAATTTCGGACTGGTACAGGCTTCGTGTCTCGTCATGAGCACGAGGCCGAAGGTGGGGAAGAAGTCTTCTGTTCGTCCCTGTCCTCAGGGATGCGGCTTCTCCTTACACGAGAAGGACCAGCACGAGGCTTGTCCCGTCTGTTTGAGTGTTGTCCACGCCAGGAGGGCGTTGGCGGACCCCGAAGCGTGCGAGTTTTGTCTCCAGCTTCAGCGGTCGACACTCGAGAGACGGGTCAAGTTCTTGGAAAAAGTGCTGGGTGCTACAGCAGCACAGCAGGACCCCCTCCTCTCCGAGTCCAGGGACCCAGCTTCGTCTGGCTCCGACGATGAGGAGCTCCAGGTCGAAGTCCCCGCTACTCGCTGGGCGGACCACATGGAGCAAGTGGAGGAAGCAGCCAGGTTTGACCCCGGGTCCTCCGAGCTGGCTGACCAGCCCTTTGGTCTGGCAGCCCATCATGACGACGATGACGTGCTGGACATCGGTCTGGACATGCATGGGGTGTCGGAGGACGAGGGCTTGCCATCAGAGCAGTTAGCCGCAGCCACGGCTTCGGCTAACCGCGACGACAATTCATTTCTCTCTCTGTTTCGCAGAGCAGCGGAGAAGCTGGAGGTGGAGTGGCCGTCTCCTCCGCCTTCCCAGAAACCGTCACGGTTTGCGGGATTTTTTCTACCCCCCGAGCCGGCGGCGGTGAAAAATATTCTGCCAATGTTCCCGGACTTTGTGGCGGAGCTAACATCATCATGGGACAAACCACTGTCCACCCGCGTCACGGTGCCCGGCTACGGACAATATTCGGACTTGGACGGAGCGGAGAAGGCGGGTCTGGTTAACCCGCCACCGATGGAGCCGTCTCTGGCGGCCTACCTGGCCCCGTCCCATAACCATGGTGTCGGTGGGGCCCCCTCCCTCCTGTCCAAGCACTGCAGATTTTCAGCGTCACAGCTGGAAAAAATGTACCGAGCTCAGGCGGGTGCTGCCCGCGCGCTGAGCTCTGTCACTATGCTGCAGACATACCAGGCTATGTGTCTGGCGGAGCTGGGTTCGCACTTGCCCCCAGACAACCCGCTGTCTCCTCTCCTGGACGAGGTCAGAGTCGCCACAGACTACATTCTCCGTGTGGCTCGCGGTGCAGCGCTTTCTCTCGGCAGAGGAATGGCATCTACCGTGGTAGCGCAGAGACATCTGTGGCTGACTCTGTCTGATGTCCCGGAGAGAGACAGGGCCTTGTATCTGGACGGACCCGTCTCCACTGCGGGCCTGTTTGGTCAGTCGCTGGACGCCATCCAGGCGAGATTTGAGCTGGGGAAGAAACAGAACGCGGCTCTGCGCAGCATCATTCCCAGACGGGAGGTAAAACCCAGATCCGCATCCGGATCCCGCAGGCCTGTAGCCGTGCAGCCGCTCCCTAAGAGGGCGACTCCGACGGCCAATGTCCAGGAGGGACAACAGGCGCGACACCAACTACCCGCTCAGCCTCCACGCCACTCGGCTTGGAGTAAGGGCCCACCTCCAGGCATCCGGAAGGATTCGGCGCCTAAGAGGAAGAAGAACCAGCCGTCCTAACCCTGGGATGGAGTCAGGAAGGGCCCGTGCAGCAGGGAGACGCTGCGGCCCTTCATGTTTTGCCCCCCGTGAGGCGGGTTCAATGTTATGTTCAGGGGATCAGTCCCAAACGGCGCTGTACTCCCCAAACATGGTCTCCCAAGCACTTTCCCCCCACACACTCAAATGTTTCTGGTGCGTGTCGTGTTCAAAACCTTGTTCTAATAAAGAATGTTATGGTTTTTCAAAAAATAAAGCAACGAAGTCGCTTTCAAATAAGTGGCAGTCAGGTGATGTCATTCCCTGCTGGCACGCTAGAGGGCAGCAGTCCTCTACCTTCTGTGCAGAAGGGCAGCCAAACGGTGTCATTCCCCCCTGGTACGCTAGGGGGCGACATCTCTCCACTTACAGTGCCCCAGATCAGCAGACTGGCGGCACTAGAGCGCACCGTTGCTACGGGTTACCGTCTGCAGTTCCGAGTCAGACCTCCACGGTTCACGTCAGTGGTAAACACCGTGGTTTCTGGGGCAGCTGCGGCGGTGATGAGAGAAGAAATACGGACCCTTCTGCTCAAGAGGGCGATTCGAGTGGTCCCCGCCTCAGAGGAAAACAAAGGTTGGTACAGCCGGTATTTTGTTATTCCGAAAAAGGGGGGCAGTCTCCGTCCTATTTTGGACTTGAGAGTGTTAAACAGACGTCTAAGGACTTACAAGTTCAAGATGTTAACTCTCAGACAACTTCTTACCGCGGTCAGCCCGGGGGACTGGTTTGCATCCGTGGATTTAACAGACGCGTACTTCCACGTCGCGATTCATCCCGACCACAGGCAGTACCTGAGGTTTGCTTTCGAGGGCTCGGTTTACGAGTACCTGGTGCTACCGTTCGGCTCGTCTCTCGCCCCACGCACTTTCAGCAAGTGTGTAGAAGCGGCGCTATCTCCCCTCAGAGAGAGGGGCGTGCGTATTTTGGCGTATCTGGACGACTGGGCTCTGGTGGCCAGCTCCAGAGAGCAGGCGGCGGCGCAGCTGTCGCTGCTACTGTCGCACATTCAGTCACTAGGATTTTCTGTGAATCCTCAGAAGAGCTCTCTGGTTCCGCGGCAAAAGTTATCGTTCCTCGGACTGGAAATATGTTCAATTACGGGCCGAGCACGGTTGTCAGAGCACAGAGTGACCGCGTTTCACCGCTGCCTCGCTCAGTTTCAATTGGGACGCAGACTCCGTTTTCGCACGGTTTTACAGCTGACCGGCATGATGGCCTCCATGATAGCAGTGGTGCTGCTGGGTCTGCTGAAGATGCGGGCCTTTCAACGCTGGTCTCGCTCTCACCGGTTGTGCCCAGCGCGGCATCTTCAGAGAAAGCTGACGGTGACGCCTTCCTGCTTGCTAGCTCTCCGGCCATGGCGGGAGCCCGGCCTGCTGTGTCAGGGCTCCCCGATAGGCAGGGTGACGTTGCGCAAGGTGGTGTCCACGGATGCTTCCCTGAAGGGCTGGGGGGGTCTGTGCGACGGGGCGACAATGAGAGGAGTCTGGTCACCGACTCAGTGCAGGCTGCACATCAATCTCTTGGAGATGCTAGCGGTTTTCTTAACTCTGCAGCATTTCTGTCAGTACCTGGCCGGCCAGCATGTCCTGGTCAGGACGGACAACACGACAGTGGTGTCCTATATAAACAGGCAGGGCGGCACTCATTCGCTTCCCCTGCTGAGGATGTGTCACTCTCTATTGCAGTGGTGCAGTGTCAATTTCCTGTCGGTCCGAGCTACCCACGTTCCCGGTTGTCTGAACCTGGGGGCGGATCTTCTCTCCAGGGGGGGTCCTATGGTGAGAGAATGGAGGTTGCACCCACGGGTGGTGGCTCAGATATGGGAAAGGTTCGGCAGGGCGGAGGTGGATCTGTTTGCAACCGCAGCGAACACGCACTGTCCTCGGTTCTTTTCCATAATGGACCGCAATGCTCCTCTGGGGATGGACGCTCTGGCCCACCCGTGGCCGAACGTGCTCCTCTATGCATTTCCTCCAGTGGAGATGATTTTGTCAACACTGGAGAGGGTGCGGCAGCAGGGCCTGCTCAAGATCTTGGTGGCCCCTCAGTGGCCAGCGAAGTCGTGGTATGCGGAGATAATCAGCTTACTGGCAGCAACGCCATGGCGGCTCCCAGTCTGCGAGGATCTCCTCTCTCAAGCGGGGGGTCAGGTGTTGCATCCGCGCCCGGAACTGTGGCGGCTGCATGCCTACCTGTTGAAAGGTCCATCTTATTAGCGAGAGGTCTGCCCCCTAATGTGGTGGCGACAATTCAGAGTGCTCGGGCCTCGTCCACCAGGGGTCTTTATGCATATAAATGGCGGGGCTTTGAACAGTGGTGTCAGGACCGCAGTGTTCTCCCGTTTCAGTGCTCTATTGCTGACGTTTTGACGTTTCTGCAGGAGCTTCTGGATAGGGGTCTCTCCTTTTCCACCATTAAAGTCTATTTGGCGGCCATATCTGCTTGTCATGTGGGCTTTGATGGTGTGTCTCCAGGTGCACACCCTCTTGCCGTACGGTTTTTACGAGGAGTCCGCCGTCTGAGGTGATTCGATCTGGCGTTCCTTCGTGGGATCTAACTCTGGTGTTGGAGGCCTTATGTGGGCCGCCGTTTGAACCTATTGAGTCTGTGGATATGAAATTTCTTTCATACAAAACTGCATTGCTTCTCGCCTTGTGCTCTGCGAAAAGAGTGGGTGACCTGCATGCTTTATCAGTGAGTCCTTCATGCACCCGGTTTTCTGGTGATGGGACTAAGGTTACTTTACGCCCGAATGTGGCGTATTTACCTAAGGTCATCCCTGCAGCCTACAGCGCTATGACCTTTGAACTTTTGAGTTTTTGTCCGCCTCCTTTTGAGTCTGAGGAACACAGGAGGTTGCATTTATTATGTCCGGTGCGGGCTCTACGCGCCTACATTGACCGTACGCAGGATGTGCGTTCGTGTGACCAGCTGTTTGTTTGCTTTGCTAATCCAGCTAGGGGTAAGGCCCTGTCTAAGCAGCGGCTTTCTCACTGGATTGTGCAGGCTATTTCCTCCGCCTACAGCAGCAGAGGCCTCCCGCTGCCCCGGGGAGTGAGAGCTCATTCTACCAGGGGCCTGGCTACTTCCTGGGCGATGTTTAAGGGAGTGTCTATAACTGATGTTTGTGCTGCAGCTGACTGGTCATCTCCTCATACTTTTATGCGGTTTTATCGGCTGGACGTGACGGCCCCTTCGGTGGCTCAGTCTGTCCTTTCTGCTGGGTCGGCTTTGCACTAGGTTGCAGGCTAGGCTCGGGTTCGGTGGCAGCTCTGCGGGGCGTGTATATATGTCCCATACAATATGTGTTGTACCGAGTGAATCGACTGAAAGGGAACAAAATGTTATGTCTATAACTTCGGTTCCCTGAAGGAGAGGAACGAGGTACAACACTTGATTGCCCCGCAGTCAGCTGGGCTTCGTGAAGAGCGGCTATCGAACTGAGGGATGTCTGTGATGACGGCCGCTTATAAGCGGAGGGCGGGCCATCCACGTCATCACAGATCATCTGCCGTAAAGGCGTGAATAGAGGTGTCTTCAGCAGGCTGTAAGGGGCGTGATATCCCATACAATATGTGTTGTACCTCGTTCCTCTCCTTCAGGGAACCGAAGTTATAGACATAACATTTCGTTTGTTTCTTCAAGGGACCGACGAAGACACGCAGCGCCTCATTACATGGAGCGGAAAGAACGAGCTCCTCTTCACCGGGCGGCGCAATGCTGCAGTTTGAGGTTTTGAGTAAGTATTTTTTTGTCTTTGAATGATCACAACATATTAAAATGGCCCGTCCTGGGTGAGGAATATTTCCTCAGTGGATATGTGTAAGGGTAGAAGATGTTATATCTGTAAACAGTCAAAAATCTTTTGCTTGTACAGAACTTTTATCAGGGACAGTAATTTGGCCATTAGGCCGCTAATATAACCCAGCTGTGCGCCTCTCAGGGGGAGGTTCCATCAAGCGTCATAATAAAATTCCGATCAAAATTATATGAAGTAAACAAAACTTTTCTCCACGTAACTCATCAAACCAAAACCTTCCTAATATCCTATCCAAACCCTCTGCAGTATGCAATGTAAATAAACAATCCAAACAATGAAATAACAGCATACCGATCTTACGTCTTTAAATATAGACTCTGAAAGTCTGAAACTCTGAAGTCTTAATAAGATAGATTAAATCAACAAATGTCCAAAAGTCCGTTGTAAGCCTTGGCTCATGCTTTGGCTCCTACAGATAGAAATCAGAAAAATTTATGAATAAACAATAAGTTGGAATGTATAATAAATGTTCTGGGAAAGAGTTTTCAGTGTTAGCATGTCTGTTGTAGTTTGGCATATAAATGTGTGCATTACATGAGTAACTGTTAGTTTGAATGGAATAGGATCAGAAAAGATCAGATTTGATCACATCACATAATATTTTACAGTGCCAGTGTTACATTCACACCTTTCAAAAACTTAAAAACAGTATGGGGATGTAGACGGAGTAGAGTGAGTGGTGGCAGTCTTGGATAGCCATGACCTGGATGAATAAAAAGCTTTATAGACAGATTAATTATACATTTTAATTTTATTAAAATTATTATTATAACAATATCATAATATATTGCAATATATTGTAGGGCGTCGCTGCGGTATGTGACTGTGCCCCAGGGAGCTGCAAGGCATCATGGGAGGGGATTGTTCAGGCCGTTTCATGCCGTATTTTGTGTTTAATTGTGTTGAAAGGTACTTCGTTTAGTTCTTCATGTGTTAAGTAGTTGTTTTTCTATGCGCTGATGCCGTTTTTCCGGTCTTTTTATGTTAAGTTTCATTTACGTTATGTTGGACCAGGAGTGAAAAGGGTCGGTGTGAGAGCAGCGCAATTAAGCCTTTCTCATTGAATTTGAGTAGACGTGAGAAATTGTTCAGCCAAAAAAAATTTGAGCTTTTCTGCAGAGCTAAGAGATATAAATAAAACTATTTCGTTTTCGTTAATTTTGTCATGTAGGATGGCTTCTTGTGTTCGGATCTTATTCTAAATTTTAGGGCATTTGTTATGCACCTCCTGATGACCCCTATCATGCTGACTTTTAGTTCATTTTATTTTAATGTTTAAGGTTATATTATTATTATTCATCTAAAAGGCTTATTCTATTTCACGCCCTGTGCCCCTGCGACCTCGTGGGGGCGCTGGGGTCCTGTTCTGTGTTTGTCTGCCCTCGTGTTCTCCTGCCTGGTCACCTGCCTGCTCCTCTTGTTCCCCTGTCTGGTCTCTGTCTCGTTAACTACCTAATGTGCTGCACCTGTCCTGCCCCCTTTAATAAGCCCCGATGTCCTGGTGTGTCTTGTCGGCTCCTTGTGGGTCTGTCCGTGTGTTCGCGTGTCCTGGCCTGCACCTGCTGTGTTTTTTCAGTTTCCCGAGTTCCTGGTTTCCTGACCTCCTGAGTTCGTGACCTCCTGAGTTCCTGGTTTCCTGACCTCCTGAGTTCCTGGTTTCCTGACCTCCTGAGTCCCTGGTTTCCTGACCTCCTGAGGTCCTGGTTTCCTGACCTCCTGAGGTCCTGGTTTCCTGACCTCCTGAGTTCCTTTTGGAAATAAAAGACCCTTTTTGAACTGTTTGCTGCCTGCGCCTGGGTCCTTCCACCTCGCACCCGTGACAATTTAGTTCTTTGTTTTTGCATACATGTTGCGCTGCACAACGGACCCGACACTTTGTTCCAATCTGTGTTTCTGTGTCGGAAAAAAAGTAAAGTGTTGTTTGACCTGCCTGCGTTTTTTTTTCTTTATTACTGTTACATTCTGCTGTAGCCTATATTCAAATGATTCCAAAAGAAAAAAAGATGACAGATTCGACTATCAGCAGAATCGGACGAATCAGATTCGACTAGGTCATTTCTTAGTCGGGGACACCTCTAGTATTCAGACAAATAAACGACACACCCAGGCTCTAAACGACCACTTCGTCACCTAATCAAAAAAAAAAAAAATCTTGATGAAGTTATATTTGAAGACTTTAGAGCTAAAGTGAAACCAGCTTTAGCCGGTCTATTTCGGCTCGGGGAGGAGTGCAATGCATTGTGGGTTATTATGTAGTATGCTGTAGTGAAATGCTTTGCATACTGTCTGATGGACTGGATATGCAGTACGGAGTATGGACAGTATGCAGTTTCGAAGACAGCCATTGTCTTATTACAGGAAACCCATTTAACAAACTCATCAGTAGATCTTCTTCCATCAGCACAGTTTCCACATGTGTACTCAGCCTGTTACAATTCCAGGATAGGGGAGTAGCAACTCTTATCAGTAGAAGGTTAAACTTTTCTACTGAAAGTTCAATCATATGCCCAGAAGCCAGATTTGTTATATTCACATTACCTATGCAAAATGTTAAATTCTGCATTGCTAATGTGTATGGACCTAATGTTGATGACCCCTCCTTCTTTCACTCCCTCTTCTCCTTACTGGATGATCTCTGAGATCACACACTGATTATAGGAGGGGATTTCAACATGGCGTGTGACCCAGGAATGGACAGGCTCAGTACCACAGCAAGTCAACGACTCTGGCAATCCACAGAAACTGTGAAACAATACATGAAGGATTTAGGTCTTTGCAATGCCTGGCGCTCTCATCAGACCACTGCAAAAGAATACACATTCTTATCTTCAGTTCACCATTCCTACTACAGATTAGATTATTTCTTAATAGGAATGGGACTGGATCTCGTGTCACGAGATCTCGCGAGATCGAAATGCCGCGAGATTTCTCGTCCATGCGTTGAACGATATTGAGTACGTTTACATGCAAGCAATAACCCCTTCTTAACTGGAATATTGACGGAATAATACATTACATGGTGCACAGCCATGTAAACACATGCAAAAACTCAAATATGCTCATATTCATATTTAAAAACCCGGTCGAAATGGACATGAAATACTGTTCTGCGCATGTTCTATCCGCAAGGAATCTTGGTTTTTTGAGTACACAAACTACTTGCGATACAGTTTAATTACTACGACGTAAATAACATGTGCGGAAACGATCAGTTCTTGTCTTTTATTGAAAAAACGGTGCATCGCATCATTGAACATATTACGTCTTGCCGGCTCACAACTCTTTTTCTAACAACATGCAGAGAGAGCCTGCAGCGCCCTTCTTCCTCTGTGGTGTTTGTGTAAAATAAGGCTGAACATGCAAACAGCACACCTAGTGGCATGAAGTGTAAATGCAGCCATGGCGTCGTCTGTGTGCCGTGGTTTGAATGGGGATATCGCTGACCATGTAAACCAGGGGTGCTCAACCAGTCACCAGGTAGAACGAGAGGTGCAGGGGGAAAACAAAAAGTTTGTGGGGTAAAAAAAGAAAGAAGAGAGCAACGTGTGCGCCCGCAGCGCTTCATGCATGACAAACAGCAGTGCGGCTGCGGGGGTGGCGAATCCCCCCCACTGAACGGTGGACGGCGGGGTCGGCACCACCACCGGCACGTGCCGACGGTGGTGCACCCCGGGAATCATGCCGAGGTGTTAGCAGAGAAACAGCCACAGAAGCGTATTGAGCCAAACCAAACCACTATGGACACCTTACTACCATCTAACTCACCTCATGCTCAGCGTATCACGGAGGGCATGGTGCATTTTATTTGTAAGGATTTGCGCCCATATAGTGTCGTTGACAACGTTGGATTCAGGTGGACGGTACATACATTGGAGCCTCGTTACAGAATACCGCAACGAGCCCACATTACAGAAACAGAAGTACCCAAGATGTATAAAGAGGTGAAGACAGCCGTTAAAACATTGCTTAGCACAGCACAAAGAGTTGCCCTGACGAGTGACGGATGGACGTCCAGGGCCACCGAGTCGTATGTTACCATAACGTCTCACTACATCTCCAACAACTGGGAAATGGTCACACGTGTTGCAGACGAGGGCAATGCATGAAAGCCACACCAGCAGTAACATCGCGGATGTACTGAAAAGGGCAATTGAGGAATGGGGCCTACAGGATAAAGACGCAGCCATTGTCACAGACAATGCGTCAAATATGATCGTCGCAGCAGAGCTGGCCGGTATGTTGCATTCTAAATGTTTCGCACACACACTCAATTTGGCTTCCTAGCGTGCACTGAAGTTGCCAGCCATCCAGCGCTTGCTAGGAAGGGTGAGACGGATTACCAACGTTTTCAGATGCAGCACCATAGGTAGCCATGTTCTGAAAGAAAAACAAAAGCTGTTGAATCTGGAGCAGCACAGACTTAAAACGGACGTAGTAACAAGGTGAATAGCGCACACGACATGCTCCAGCGCTTTCTCGAGCAGCAGCCAACTATTACTGCCGCCCTGCTCTCAAATGAGGTGAGGATGAATGAAAAGGACATCAGCTCTCTCACTGAGGCCGACACTGCAGCTGCTGAAGAAATTGTCACAGCTATGAAGCCCATGACGGCTGCCACCGTCGTCATGGAAGAAGAGAAAACTCCAACATTGTCAGCAGTTGCACCAATCCATGCCCAGCCTGTGAAATATTAATGCAAAATTACCAGATTGAGTTGTTTATGTGAAGATTGCTAAGACGGAACTAATTACTAAATATGGCGTCTGGGCGTAATGATTTCAAAAGAAAAAGTAGTTCCCAGTATTTGCTTCAGTGTCGTAACGCTACAATATTATTTGTTGGTGTTCCACAGCGTAGTGAATGTGCGGATTATAACGTGTCCACCAAAGTGTTTTGGGGTTGTTGGATTTTGTATTTGATGAGTTTGACGAGGGGAAGCAAAAATACCATTCACTTCTATTGTGTCCGTCCCAAAAACCTTCCCCGACTCACCTCTGAATAAACAATAGCTTGTCCTCACAAAAAAATTAAGTATGCTGTTCGAAATGACTAAGGAATTGCGCTAAATGGGCCAATTTGCCAAAATGTTGAAGTATCCCTTTAATAAATACCGCTAACAGCGCTAAATTGTAACTTGAATGTTGCAGTGCTGGTACGGCAATTTGTATTTCTTGGGGAGAATTTGAGAGGATGTGACGTAATGCGCACTCCCGCTGGCCTGACTCGCTTAGATTGGAGAGATGCGGGTATATTCTATATTGCCTATGTAATTGGATCATCTGTTCATTATTTTCTTTGTTCATTTTTTTGTTGTTTTTTACATGTTCTAAATAAAGCTTTCAAATTATAATCAAGTCAAGAGTGAAAGCAGAACATCTGGGAGTTTATGGGGGAATAATATGGGCTCAATATAATTCCATTAATATTTTGCATCTAAATGAATCTTTGACAATTGAAAACTTATGTTAATATTGTCTGAAATGAAGTGCAATCAGCTGAAGAGGTCAGATCGATAATGGCACAGTTCAATGACTTGTGACATTAAGTGTGAATTTCAACTCCCACAATATAAATTACAACCCACCTGAGTCACTATGGACTCCCTCCTTGGTCCATGTTGAAACTCTACAAACCATTTAACAATCTACAGCCTGGCAAGAGGACAGAGAGCTGTCTGTTCCGCATACTTTCAAAGCTTAGCATTTTTAAATGGGATTTTTGGAAAATAACTATTTCTTTTCATATATATATATATATATTGCTCAGCATGACAAAACTTGATTTACAATTACAAACTCTGTAATTATGTGCAGACATTCTTTTACAGATGCAAAATATCTATGGCATATATCAAGTATATCACTAATAAATAATATAGCCCATCTACCATAGGGAAAATGGCCCCAAGTTCTTCAATTTGACAGAATAACTGTGTACTGCACTTTTCAGTATGCCAATAAACTAAAAACTCTGAGGAACAGATTTGTCTGATTACTGTATATGCAAACCGTGTTAACCAGTTTCAAACACAAAAAAGAGAAAAGTGTATTAATGTAAACGTTTACTTTTAACAAAAGAAATCTACCCTAAGCCAGCAGCATACTATAAATTAAATTATTTCGTTGCAGGCCTGTTAAATTGAGTAAGCTGAATTAAAAACAAAAAACAAACCAAAAAAAAAAAAAACAAAAAAAGCTTCACTTCATCCCCAAAAAAGCAACAAAAGTCCAAAACAGTTTAAGAGTTGTGTGGTGCAAATAGAGTACTCATCCAACAGTTGGTAGGTGGAGCTGAAGTGAAGAGCCGATGGAGAATGAAGGTGGAGCAGTGAGGTCCCACAGGTGTCCAGAGGAACTCTGAGCTTCCTGGGTGGCTCAGAGTTCTGTCTGGCGCAGTGTCTTCCTTCTCGGGTGACCACAATCCCAGAAGCAGTAGTTCAGAC
Organism: Salarias fasciatus; assembly: GCF_902148845.1. NCBI lineage: Eukaryota > Metazoa > Chordata > Actinopteri > Blenniiformes > Blenniidae > Salarias > Salarias fasciatus. The sequence continues at coordinate 24,884,788 of NC_043745.1, forward strand.
GAAGGCACAAAGACCAGCGGGTTAACAGGCTGCAGTGCACCATCAGTGTCTGATCAATCAGTGAGCAGCGATTCAGTTAAAAAGTGCTACAACTCTGCGCTACAATTCAGAAACTGTCTGCGGGCAGATTTTTTTTAATTTTTTTTAATTTTTTTTTCCCCACAATATGCAAACACGAGGTCATTCACTCACCTTTAGTTCACTGCGTCTCAAAACCGTGCTGAGAAGGCGAACTCCACCCTGCTCTGTCCTCCTCTGGCTGTCTCTCTCACAGGTGCAGCAATCACAGCTTCAGTCACACCTGAAACGTTCAACCTGGACCTGCACGCGGGTCTTCTTCTGCTTCTTTGTCTGCTTCTTTTCCGGCAGTCCGGATGCCGTTCGGCACATTGCTGCCCCTCGCAGGTCATTTACGGTAGTTCAACAATCCAGTAATGAAAGCTGGAACATCATTTTTCCATAATTTTTTCTTGATTTTCTTCTGGGTCTTCTTGGAGTATATGTAGCGTGGTACCAAGTGAAATTGCCCTCCACTGCACATTTAATTTGAATTTATTTTTAATTTGGTTCTGTAAAGAGCAAAAATATGTATTTTAATGACACAGTTCACAACATACACATTCAGTGACTTCCTCGTTTTCTCGTTGTAGGAATGTAATCACGTGAGACTATCCCTGTCCCCGAACACACCGTGTAGCGAAGGCGTCCTCTACTGGTCAGAGTTAGACACTGCTTGATAAAACAACATTTCTCAATCCACTAATAGCTCTAAATGCCACATATAGTTGCTTTCTCTGCTGCTTGTATTTACACTCCATTAACAAAACAGTTTGCTCTTGTTCTCTGATTTTCTGCAAGTCCCATGCAAGCCCACAGTGTCCAAGTCTTAGTCTTGTGATAATTAGTGTGCCTTCTATTTTATTTACCCAGTGGTACTGTTTTGAATTCACCTTGTTTTGGATAGCGAGTTACTGACGTCCCCTCTTTTCATTCTCCCACATTCTCTGCCGTGCTGCAGTTGAATTAGTTTTAATAACTGTTCGGCACTCCGACACCCCCATGTTGATTTTTATATCATTGCCATCAATCCCAGCATGGGTAGGCACCCAGAGAAACCCCAGAATTCTTCCAGCCTGTTCAGTTGTATACAGCAGAGTCAGAATTTCAATGATCACATCTGGCCTGGCTCCCCACTTACACGTTTTCAACATCTCCAACAGAGATGCTGAGGCTGAGAATAAACTTGCAGTTAGCTATGATGTATACACTGAAACCCCCTCGGATATTTGCACAAGCGTTACAACACCAAGTTCGGGGATGTAAAAGGAAAAACCTGATTTTTTGGTCTGTGGATCGTGAGCCCCATCCATATAAAAAAAACTAAAAATACATATTTAAATCATTGTTTCAATTTTCACCCTCTATTTATTAACATATTTAAATATTTATGAATATCTCCCACTGGGCTACGAAAGATGTGTAAAAACTCCAGAAAAACTGAACAGATACAGTGGAGCTATTCCACACGCCTGCAACAAATGTGTGAAAGAAAAAGGTACTTTCTTCCACTGTACATGGAAATTCCAAAATTCAGGCAAGCAGTAAAGCAAAATATTCCAAATATTTTACCGAATCAGCTACCCTCAATCCCACGTATGTTTGTTAAAGGTTTATTACCCAAGAAATTGAAGATGAAAAAAAAAATTAACTGGTATTTGTAGATTTAATTACATTACTGCCCAAAACAAAGCCCAAAACTGCCCAAAACAAACCTCTCATGCAGAGTGAATATCAGACCAAAATGTGTTTACATAAGGACACTTCAAAAGAAGTGATCAGTGGTTTCAACCTCAGACAAACAGCTGAGGATTCACATCAAATTTAAACCTTCCATGAAAAAAAAATATTGCAAGGTTAAGTAGTATAGCTGAGACAATTTTAAAAACGAGTTTCATTGACTTAGGTGCAATAGGAAATTATAAATAGAAGGAATATGCATGTTTTCTCACAGGTAAATCAATATGATCTTTGAAAGAACATGAATTAAATGATTCAACAAGTCCTCAAACTGAAGCAAGGGGGTCATTAATTCATATCTCCAATTACGGGGTAAGTTTCAACATTAAGCACCTCGCAGTGGCCATGTAGATAATGTCATGGACACATCAAGGAGTGTTTTTTTCTTTTTCTTTTTGCACAGAGAGTTGCTCTTAAAAGTAGTTACATTTGACAACAAATATGATTCTCTTCGCCTGAATATTGATAATAATTTATTTTGAAATTCTAACAAAACCTTAAAATACTTTCTGAAACAGATCAAAGGATGAATTACAATAAAAAGTATAGAATGGAGAAATCTCTGTATTGTAATTTACACGACGCTTATCAATAGACAAATACACACTTTATCTTCATAGTATCCACTCAGTTTATGCTTTTAATCTGGAGCTTTTTCGTTTCAACGTGCATACTGACAGCTTTCTCAACAGAGCTGTCACTATGCTGGTTGCTATGTTGGTTGTTAAGGACTCGGAAAGAAGTTAACGTTGGTGCTGCAGTTTTGTTCCTCTTCTATTGTAAATCGATCAATCGATCTGTGTTTCTGCATTTATATAGATTATCACAAAATTAAGATCATTCCTCTGCAAATGTTTTAATTGGGTTTCTGGAGATTATGAAGTATTGATATCATAATAACAACAACAAATGAAAAAAAGGATGGTTAAATCATTTTTTTATAAAACAAAGGAAAGAGTCAGTAACCCTCAACAAATATAATTATAATTTGTACAAGTTGGATTGAATAATGAGCGTGTGTATGTTTGTGTGTATGTGTTTGTTCCTATATGAACCTCTATATGTCGTCTTGATAAAATATTCAATATTATTTCAGCCTTTTAGAGGAGCTCCAAAAGGTCAATTAACCATCTGAGGTCTTGATGAGACATGAAGCCTGCTGTGACCTTTGACCTCTGTTGCTCGTTTGCTCTCATTTGACCTCTACAGCAGATACAGACCTGAAACTTCAACTGTGAGGCCTCTGGAAACTTTAAAATCAGAATCTGGTGAAATTCTAATATCATTGTTTTAATCTTTTTAAACTATTTATTTAAATATCTAGAAATACAGTATATTGAGAAATTGTGGGTGTAGCTTTAAATCAATGAAAAGCCATCATTTCAAACACACATCATAAATTAATGCCGTATGATGCTGCTCACTTCGACAGAAGCTTAAGCGACTTCAGCTTGGAGTTGCATGCATCACATAGGTGGAGAGAGATCCATCTTTGGACATTTCTCTCCAAAAACCCTCTTAATGGGCCAAACCACGTGTACAGGCGAGCAGAGATTTCATCCTGCCGGTGGCGTTCATGTCCACTGTTAGGTCGGCGTAACTGCAATGGAGAAGCTAAAGTTTGAAATGAGATAAAAATTTTTTCGTTTTCCAACAGCAAATCAAAAAACAGACGTCTTTTTTCCTGAATTTGGATTTCAGATCAAAACAAAAATCAAATGGCCAGAAAAAACACAAAAGGGACCTTTTCGCTAGTTTGTTTTTCTGTTCAAGGGACATAATTACATTCTACAAAATGGATGTTTTTTTGTTTTTCCGTTCTGATGAAACGGGTGCTGTAATGATGTTATAGCCATAGTACTACTACACACACGCTAACGCTGTGCTCTACTGTTCTGTGATTCTGATAGGCCATGGTTCAGTGGTGTTTAAATTTACAATTACTTTTTTTCTGAATTATGTAATTCTATATTAAATTTATTAATTTTGTATTTACATGAGAAAAAAGAATAAATCTACTTTAACCTTGGGGGTTGTGAAACGTTGTGATTGGACCATGTTCTCTACCTCCATTGTCGAAGCAGCTGCCCGTAGCTGTGGTCGTAAGGTCTCCGGTGCCTGTCCCCGAACCCGGTGGTGGACACCGGAAGTAAGGGCTGCCATCAAGCTGAAGGAGTCCTATCGAGCCTTGTTGGCTCATGGGACTCCCAAAGTAGCTGACGGGTACCGGCAGGCCAAGCGAACTGCAGCCCGAGTGGTTGTGGAGGCAAAAACTCGGGTCTGGGAGGAGTTCGGGGAGGCCATGGAGGAGGACTATCGGTCGGCCTCGAAGAAATTCTGGCAAACCGTCCGGCGCCTCAGGAGGGGAAAGCAGGTCTCCGCCAACACTGTTTACAGTGGAGGTGGGGAGCTGCTGACCTCAACTGGGGATATTGTTGGACGGTGGAAGGAATACTTCGAGGACCTCCTCAATCCCGTCACTACGTTTTCCGTGGAGGAAGCAGAGGCTGAGGTCTCAGAGGCGGACTCACCCATCATCCAAGCTGAAGTCACCGAGGTGGTCGGTAAGCTCCTCGGTGGCAAGGCACCGGGGGTAGACGATATTCACCCTGACTACCTTAAGTCTCTGGATGTGCAGGGACGGTCTTGGTTGACACGTCTCTGCAACATCGCGTGGCTGTCGGGGACGGTGCCTCTGGATTGGCAGACCGGGGTGGTGGTCCCCCTGTCCACCGGAGGGTGTGCTCTAACTATAGGGGGATCACACTCCTCAGCCTCCCCGGGAAAGTCTATTCCAGGGTACTGGAGAGGAGGATTAGACCGATAGCCGAACCTCGGATTCAGGAGGAACAGTGCGGTTTTCGTCCTGGTCGTGGAACAGTGGACCAGCTCTATACCCTGCATAAGGTGCTCGAGGGCTTGTGGGAGTTCGCCCAACCAGTCCACATGTGTTTTGTGGACTTGGAGAAGGCGTTCGACCGCGTGCCTCGTGGTGTCTTGTGGGGGGTGCTCCGGGAATACGGGGTCCGGGGCCCCTTGTTAAGGGCCGTCCGGTCTCTGTATGACCGGAGTAGGAATCTGGTGCGCATGGCCAGCAGTAAGTCGGACCTGTTCCCGGTGCATGTTGGACTCCGGCAGAGCTGCCCTTTGTCGCTGGTTCTGTTTATAATCTTTATGGACTGAATTTCTAGGTGCAGCCAAGGGCCGGAGGGGGTCTGGTTAAGGAACCACAGGATTTCATCTCTGCTTTTTGCAGATGATGTTGTCCTGTTGGCTTCATCGAACCTGGACCTACAGCATGCACTGGGGTGGTTCGCAGCCGAGTGTGAAGCGACAGGGATGAGGATCAGCACCTCCAAATCCGATGCCATGGTCCTCGACCGGAACAAGGTGGCTTACCCTTTCCAGGTCAGCGGAGAGACTCTGGCCCAAGTGGAGGAGTTTAAGTATCTTGGGGTCTTGTTCAAGTGTGAGGGACGGATGGAGCGTGAGATTGACAGACGGATCGGTGTAGCGGTGTGAGTTCGTTGTATCAGTCCATTGTGGTGAAGAGAGAGCTGAGCCGAAAGGCGAAGCTCTCGATTTACCGGTCAATCTACGTTCCCACCCTCATCCATGGTCATGAACTTTGGGTCTTTCTACGCTGTGGAACACCAACAAATAATATTATAGCGTTACGACACTGAAGCAAATACTGGGAACTACTTTTTCTTTTGAAATCACTGTGCCCAGACGCCATGTTTAGTAAGTAGTTCCGTCTTAGGAATCTTCGCATAAACAACTCAATCTGGTAATTTTGCATTAATATTTCACAGCGTAGTGAATGTGCAGATTATAACGTGTCCACCAAAGTGTTTTAGGGTTGTTGGATTTTGTATTTGATGAGTTTGATGAGGGGAACCAAAAATACCGTTCACTTCCATTGTGTCCGTCCCGAAAACCTTCCCTGACTCACCTCTGAATAAACAATAACTCGCCCTCACAAAAAAAGTAAGTATGCTGCTCGAAACGACTAAGGAATTGCGCTAAATGGGCCAATTTGCCAAAATGTTGAAGTATCCCTTTAACGGGGGGGGGGGGGGGGGGGGGGGGGGGGGGGGGGCGGAGGTATCTGGAGTGTGAGGACTGATCAGTCTGTCTGCTGAGAAGCTGTGTAGAGGTTTGAGGATTTTTCCTGTTGGAGAAGTGTGTACTTGCACAAATGTGAGTATTTCTGTTTAAACTGCCTTATTTATGTGGTGGTTATTTGTAGCTGCAGTAGTTTGTGTTGGTAAATTAGTCATAGTGAATGTGCTACATTGGTAGCTTGCATGTACTAGCTAGGCTAGACATGGGCTCCTCATTTCACTGTTTGCAATTCTAAAATTTGATGCATGCCATCAAAACATCCAGATGTAAAATCCGTTTGCTTTCTTTTCAAATAGTTGACTCTATAGAGTGGCACAGTCACTCAGAAAATTGATTTGGTTTTTTTTGTAATTGGCGTATAGAGAACAGTGAGCTTTGATGGTATACATATGCATACACAGGACACACACAAGTGAGTTTTTATCAGACTTAAAAGATAAAAAAAATATTGTCCTCTTTATATAGGAAGCACCTTGTAATTAATAATAATTAGATAATTGTTTTCTCACTGTTTTCCCAGTGTAAACTTAAAAGTTGACCATATTATTTGGATATAGGTTGTTTGGAATATTGCATTTGCTGCTGCTTTCTGCTGCCATCAAGTGGTCGACACATCCATTCAGCCATCTTCTACTCAACTTTATCCACATAGGGTTAGATGACCCAGGTAACAATGGGAAAACCCAAATAAACAGATAACCGCACACTTTTATAACATCAGTCAATTTATACACCGATGAACCTCAAACACATGTTTTGATTGTGGGAATAAACTGGAATTCAGAGAGAACGGCCAGCATCACACTGTGGACACGGCTTTGTTTTGCTGTAAAGTTCTTCATTGTCTCATACAGTTCGAGTCATAGGCTTCACTTAACATACTGGAAGTCTTTCATATGTTTAAAGATGACAGATGTACTTTATAGATCCCAGAATGGGAAAAGTATCAAAGTGATGACAGACTGATGACCCTTCAGAAGTGTGTTGATGCTCAAACACACATGACATGATTAGATAAAATGACCAAGAACATCAGCAATGTTTGTTTTTAAAGGATCACATCTCTATGAGAATAATACATAGAAAATCTGCTACTTCTGTCTCCTTGTGATCCCATTTCATGTGGCAGGGTGAAACAACATTTTTAGCGACTCAGACAGGAGGGTTGTGTAATTCCTCTGACATCTGCAGGTGAAGGATCACAAATGCTTTTGCTGTTGTATTTCTCCACAGGAAAGGAGGAGAGAGTTTGAGGCCAACCTTGAGAAAGCAGGACTGGAGCTGGAGACTGAGGACAACGCGGTAAGAAAGTAATCTGCGGAGCAGCTGCGCCACCTGGTGGCCAGAGTACTGAGTCACATCAAACCCGACAAAGGCAAATTAAAGGGATCATTGTTAAACCCATATGATCCTGCTATTAGGTATTCTCAGGCAGTAGCTCCCATGGTTTTTTGTTCCCCCTGTAAGTCGCTCCAGATCGCCCTCATTAAAAGCTGGGAACCGTCTGATTCGCCAAATCTATACAAAGAAAGTGGAAACTGGTGGAGGCAACGCACAGCAACATACAGAAAACAGGAGCATTCAGAGAAACAACACAATGAGCAAATCCGCTGAAGATTATAGAAAGTGGAGTCACAAATGCACAGATCTAATGATACAACCTAAACTTATGACTAAGTCTCAAAGCTTATCCTTTTCTTACCCTTGTTTACTTCCTGCAGGACTCTAAAGACCAAAAGACGTATTTCCTGAAGATCCATGTTCCGTGGGACATCCTGGCCACCTACGCAGACGTGTTGAAGGTTAAAGTTCCCTTCAAGGAGAGCGACGTCCCTCACGGTCAGGACGTCCCGTTGGAGTGGCTGTCGCACCCTTTCCGCCTGCCGGATCACGTCATGCACCCGCAGTCCGATTACTTCACCTACCCCTTCGATAAGAACAAGATGGACTTCTTCCTCATTAACGACAAAGACACCTTCTTCCCCCCGTCCACCAGAAACAGAATCGTATGTTTCTCTATGGAGTTTTTGGGGACATATTTAAACCCAGTTGATTTAAAGACTGATTTTTGTAGAAGGCTTAATCTCTGCAGGTTTGAACGATGCTGATGCAACAATGCAGCAAACCTCAGAACGTATGTGGATCGATTGAAGTCAAATCCAAACTAATCTCTCATTAGATCCCTATCCCTGTCATTAATGTAGGTGTTCTACATCTTGGCTCGCTGTCCGTACTTCAAAGAGGGTCGGAAAGATAAAGACAAGACGGGAATCAAGCGATTACTCAGCAACGGGACGTACACAGCCGCCTTCCCGCTGCATGATGTAAGACACGCTGCACTCAGGCAAACGACAGGATTTAAACCCTGGAAGACTTTTTCAGAGCCTTTCTATTGCTGTAACGTCTACCTGCACTTCCTGCATGATGACAATTCAACATGCAAAATTTCTGATGTGATCTGAAGAGTTCAGGCAGGCAGTATTAGGATTCCTTACAGTACGCTTCACCAAATGACACACATTCATTTTGCTGTAAAAATGACTTTTACTACATTTAGTGTGATTTATATTTTGGAAATAGGTGACACTGGATTTCACACTTTTGATTTTGATTTCCCTCTGAAGGAAAGGGATCAACACCGTAAGATAAGATGCTTCGAGCAATTTTTGTTCAGCACATGATTGCACTTTCTTTCCTTTTTCAGTGTCGATATTGGAAAAGGGCAAGAAATGCAGAGTGTGAGAGCGAACGCTTCAATCTGTACAAGCACTGGGCCAGATTCCTCTGGTTTTACAAAGAACAGCCGCTGAACCTCAGAGTGATCGTCTGCTTGCAGGAAGTACTATGGGGAGAAAATTGGGATCTACTTTGCCTGGCTGGGCTTCTACACGGAGATGCTGTTCTTCGCAGCCGTCATGGGTTTTATATGTTTCACCTACGGGCTGCTCAGTTACGATGTCAACATGTCCAGGTTTGTACCACCAGGAGGCGTTGTGGAGCTCTCAGACATGTGCACAGAAATATGTAGACAAGTAAAGTGGTTCAGCTGAAGTTCTAAAGTGTTGTCCTGAAACCCTGTGTTAAACAGAGCTTATCTCATTGAACTTACTTCATTTTTAAACTTCATGGTCACTGATTGCAATGCTTTCTGATCCCGGTCCTGAGGTTTCAGTGAGCTTCTACTGTTAAAAATGTCACAAAACACCCAGTGTTTAGTTTTATACGGGCTTCATCAATTCAGAGTGTGGGGAAAAAGGGTTGTTTGACATTGCACACCATTTTTTTAGTGATTTTGTGGATTATTCTACAAGCACTGATTAAGTACTTCCTGGCAAGACTGTCAGAGATAAACTCTGTGAAACCTTCACCAAATGCGCCATCCTCAATCATAACAGAGTTGAATAAACACTTCTCAAAGACAGCATAAACCCAACAGCCTTGAATGCCAGTCTAACTCATTACAAGTCTGTTGTGCAATTTTGATATTGTTGGCTTAAAAAAGCAAAGTGTTCACCATTTCATTAAAAAAAAAAAAAAAAAAAAAAAAAAACCTAAACCTGCAGTGGAATAGAAAATTTCATTCATTCCCTGAGATGAATTCAAACAGTAATAAAACTTTTATTTCGTGTGCTTTTTTTAGAGGAATGCAAATTCTCTGAAATGAAACGTTAAACCGTAAAAGTTGTGAATTGTGGCCGCAACACGGAATAATACATGTAGTGACAGCATTGTGCATCGGATTGCTGAGAGACTACCTCAAATTATACTGTTTACCAAAAGTCTCATATGTTGGTCAAATAAAGCAAAATTGTAAATCCTTCTGTAGAAGGAAACAAAAGACTGAGAAATGAAATAGTGCAACCAAACTTTAGTCAACAGGTAACAAACATGATAAAGATTCTTATTTATCTCTGGTCTGGATTCAAAATCAGCAATGTTTCAGGTAAGTATCCCCATTCCAAACTTCATGAATGAACATTGAACACACACACACACACACACACACACACACACACACACACACACACACACACACACACACACACACACACACACACACACACACACACACACACACACACGCACGCACGCACACACACACACACACACACACACAGGGAACTAATCAATGAAAGGCACAAGACCACAATGACACTGTAGAAAGCATGGAGGAGGCACAGGTGTGACGCTGCTTCTCTTTCTCTCCATCTGATCTCTGTCTGATCTCCCAAAGATCACAGAAAGACAACGAGACACTTCAAATAAAACAGGAACACTGAGAAGACAGGAAGACACAGCAGAAATACATGAAATTACCATACAGCTATGGGCTTTAGAGCACCACCCATACACACTGTGTGAATCGGCTTTGATTGTATTTATGTTTGTTTTCTTTCTCTTTCCAGCAAAGAAATCTGTGATGCTGATATAGGGGGCAGTATTCTGATGTGTCCCCTCTGTGATAAAAAGTGTCCTTTCTGGAAGCTCAACTCCACTTGTCTCTCATCCTGGGTAATTATTTTACTGGATATATTGATTGGAGTTTGTTAATCATGTCTCGGTGGATTAATAACATTTCATTTAATTGAATATGTGAATGTGTGTCTGAGAAATTAACACTTTAGAACTAAAAAATATTATGATGTCAGATTTAATGTGTAAAAACTTTGCGTTGAGCGATTAAATCAAACGTGAAAATAAATGTCGTATCCACTGATTAACTGGTGTGTCGCTTCCACCTTAGTGATTATTATGGAACTTATCCTCTCCCGTGTTTTCTCTTCCAGCAATCCCATCTGTTTGATAATGAGGGGGACGGTGTTCTTTGCCATATTTATGGGGATTTGGGGTAAGTGTCAGTCTGTTCAGCTTGTGTGTCAGATCCAATGAACCCCCCTCCTGTAGGCCAGATTTTCACTGTTAGTCTTTTCACACTGAAAACGTCCACCTTCACTAAAACGGCTTCAGCCCGGAACTTGCCAACACAATTATGTAGTTATGTACGTTTAAGCAGGAGGACAGTCTGCCAGTGCTGCAGGCCAGAACGCATAAAAAAACAAAGTCTTTTGCCAAGAAATGATGACTCATGGCAAAGCTGAAACACATTAGACTCCAGAAAACCAACAGGAACTCTGGTTTTGATTGGAACCAAAGTTGCGATTCGATTAGGGTCATATTGGAAGACAAAAAAATAGAGATACACACATCTCTGCATGAAAACATGCACATTTTAAAATGAAGGGCTTTTTGCATGTTCAATTTTTATTTTTTTGATTTTCTTTTAAACTCTGACAGTGACTCTGTTTTTGGAGTTCTGGAAGCGGCGCCAGGCCCGGCTGGAGTACGAGTGGGACTTGGTGGACTTCGAGGAGGAACAGCAGCAGCTTCAAATCCGGCCCGAGTTTGAGAACAGATGCACGAACAGGAGGCTAAACAGAATTACACAGGTCCTCTGCTGCCTTCACTCAAATGATGTGCATGAAATGCTTGTTCAGTTCGACAATAATTTCATTCCTAATTGTAGCATCATTTTTATTGATGACATAAAATGGCAGTAAGTGGGAGTCTTGGATTCTATGAATTCCATGAGTCCTTTTACAAACTTAATAGCTTAAAAAACAATCTGACTCTAGTTGGTCTTCAACACTATCAAAAAACCAGCATGACAGTCCCCTGATTCCTCTGCAGACAGCAAAATCATTCCAACCCTTTATTCCCTGTGTCATAAATACAAAAACATGTCTTCTACACTGCTATCAGTGTTTTCCTTATCAATATGGTGCCTACTCCCTTTCACCTTTGCTAAAGCCATATAATGTACATGTTTTAGCGATACAGAGAACTTCAGATCCTTTAATTGTGTATGTGCTTGGTGTCATGTGAAAGGAAATTTTATAAGCTTTCAGTTGGTGCCAGCTGTTATGCCATAACATTAATAGCTGTGTCATTTTTAAGAAAAAATATAACCACATATTCTATGTTTTAAGGCGATTTCACCAATACGTAAACAATACTTCTTCATGGCTCTTGTAACAGGCATAACCACGGTCCCAGCAACATGTAATTGGTATATTTAGTCATTTTAGGGCTTGGAGAATGGGAATCGGGCCGTACTGAATAAAAATCTGAGATAAGGATTTTTCTGAACGGGTCTCTCGATCTCTTGTTTATCATGACAGCAGGTAACATCCACATGACCTACTATTAACACAGAAGACATGACTTTTCTTGTATTTTACTTAAATCGTGTACCTTCTTGCGCTTGTTCTTCTACCTTTTTTTTTTTCAGGAGTCCATCAATTTTTTCAACGAGGACAAGTGAGGTGGAGAGGTGTTTTGCTTCCTCCCCTCCTCACCTTGCACAGTAGCTGCAGACCCGCGAAGTCGTGCCCCCATCGCCGAGCCTCTCTGGACTTGGACACCCTGGACCAGCAGTACACGCCGAGGTGTAACAGATCTGGGTACAAACTGCCCCGCAGTTGCTGCTAACTGGCCAGTTGTGCCATCCTTTGACCTTTCAGTAGGCTCATCCGAATGCCACCACTGAGTCGACCGTCGATAACGTAGCCTGTCAAGCGCCCTCCTCAGTATCAGTCAGCCTACTGCCTGGCGCGGGGCCCTAACCAGGTACTGTCAGCCAGAGCCAGCTGAGCCCAACACTCATGTTGGGCAGGGTCATCACTCCCTGAAGTGGCTGAAGGCCACCCATTACCTGAATTCGGGTGATGGGTTATACCTTAAAGGTGCATTAAGGAGTTTGCACGTTTCATGTGAAACAACGGCCCCTGCAGGCCTTGGGCGTAACAGCAGCTTAGTGAAACGCTCGTGCCTGTGGCTTGCGTCCATGTACGTGCACGGAAGAGGCGAACTCCTTACTCGCTCTTTTAGTTGCGCTCGAGTAACCTTTTGCCTGGTGGGGTCTGTGCTGGAGTTGTGGCAGTGCTAGAAGCCGGTCTTTTCTTATTTTCTGGAAGATCCATCCTCAATACTGCTCAGTTGTTGCTCGTTAAGCATCTGGCGGAGTAATGGCGGACAAAACGAAAGCTAAGCAAATCAGGCCAGCGGGAGCGTGCATTACGTCACATCCTCTCAAATTCTCCCCAAGAAATACAAATTGCCGGACTGGCACTGCAACTGCAAGTGACAATTTAGCACTGTTAGCGGTACTTGCAATGAATATGTCAGGGCACATTGTACACATCATTGAATATTTGTAACATATTTATGGTGGAAAATAAGTATTTTTAAAGTTGAAAAACTCCTTAATGCACCTGTAAGCCTATCAGAAACACATCCAGCAACATGCATCCACCACTATTCGCCTGTCTGTGTCAACTGAAGTAAAGTAGCAGGTTAAGCTAGCGGAGGAGACGAGGAGAGTGAACGACCACTCACTCTGATCCTGTTTTCAGTACAGAGCACTCACACTAATGCTGTTTCCCAGAATAATCATAAGTGAACTGATTTAATGTTGATTAGATGTTATTGCCAATCACTCCTGAACTCTGAACTTGAATAAAAACCAGATCCGACCTTTAAGTAGCAAGTTTGAGAACCCCAGGTATAAAAGACAAGAGAATGTATAGTCCATAACTTTGCTGTACTTTAATACAAACCCTCAGCAGACTTTGTAATACTAATAACATTTAGAACATTTGTATTACAAAAAGAAAAGGTATTCCGTTATCTATTTGGAAGAAACTGTACATAATAAAATCCTTAATGACAGGCTTTACAAATGAGCAGAAGTTCAGACACCGCATTAAAATAGCAGCAGTGAAACAGAACAGTCTAGCTTGTGAATAAGTCTTTTGTACATGTAGATGTGAACAATAACAATGAAAGTGAAGAAAGAGAAGAGAAGGAGAAAGACAGAGTGAACAGTGAGAGTACTTGACTGCATCATTTGACTGTTATCCTCCATCACCGATGACTTGTGCCTGTAAAACAAAGAAAAATTTAGCAACATAACATCACTGGTAAAATATAAAAATGTGAAACAGACTAGTGGAGGGAGGGAAAGAGGCTAACACACTTTACAAAGGTCAGAAACAACACTAGATTGCTAACGTTAGCTAACTGAGTTCAAGGTAGCTAAGTTACAGAGCTTGCTTTGCCAATTTTAGCAGCCTGACCAGGTGAAACAGACCAAATGAAATGTGCTGTTATTATTTATAATGTCAGCTGTTCAAAAACCATGCAAACAAAATAATACTGGACACTGACAGTTTTTGGAGATTAGAAATAACTTTACCTCTTTGGTTGAAGTCCACATGGACTGCTTGGAATGATGAAGTTGTGCTGTCCAAGGTTCAGGAATATCCTCTCACATCTTGTCACTCAAAATTGACTTGAGTAATGTGAAAAGTGTGATTAATAATGAAGTGGTGTCATCAAAACAGAAACATAAGCCCACAATTATCAATAAGATGCTGATGGATAGTGACAAGGCTTGTGAAGGAATGTGGCGCCTATCTCCACCGCTTGACAGAAAATACTGTTTTGTACTGTTAAATTTCAGTTATCTACTGTTATAGTTAACTGACTGATTTTACTGTTAATTTACATGCTGTGGATGGATATTTATCAGTATTTTACATTCATTATTAAAAAAAAAAAATTAAGATACTGTTGTAAATTCACCGTAAATTTACGTAAATTTGTTACTTTTTGAATGGATGTTAACACTTGCCATGTACTCCTATATTAGGATTTATAAAAAGGCAATCCGTGTAATGTTCCACTTAGTTTTTGCTCAACTGAAACAGCATTTTAAATAGATGAAACCTTTCTGTGCCATAACGTAACAACAGCAAAGAGCATAAAGACTGTAGCTGCTGCTTAAACTCTTCTCTGTCATCTAACTTTTGCCGTTATCATGAACAATAACTGCTACCTGTGCTGATGTAGGAAACGCTTGTGTTGTGAAGCCTGTGACGTTGTGTGTAATTCGCCCGAAAATGGCTTAGTCATTCTATTTCCGGCATGTTATTCTTCTATTGTGAAGAGAAGACAAAGGGCGGTTCAGATGTGTGGATGTACATCTGCTGGAAAAAATATGGCTGGAAATGTACACTCACAGGCCACTTTATTAGGCAGACCTGTCCAACTGCTCGTTAACGCAAATTTCAAATCAGCCAATCACATGGCAGGAACTCAATGCATTAAGGCATGCAGACATGGTCAAGACGATCTGCTGCAGTTCAAAGTGAGCATCGGAATGGGGAAGAAAGGTGATTTAAGTGACTTTGAACGTGGCATGGTTGTTGGTGTCAGACTGGTTGGTCTGAGTGTTTCAGAAACTGCTGATCTACTGGGATTTTCTCGCACAACCATCTCTAGGGTTTACAGAGAATGGTCCGAAAAAGAGAAAATATCTAGTGAGTGGCAGTTCTGTGGGCGAAAATGCCTTTCTGATGCCAGAGGTCAGAGGAGAATGGCCAGACTGGTTCGAGCTGATAGAAAGGCAACAGTAGCTCGTTACAACCAAGGTATGCAGAAGAGCATCTCTGAATGCACAACACGTCGAACCTTGAGGCAGATGGGCTGCAGCAGCAGAAGACCACACCAGGTACCGCTCCTGTCAGCTAAGAACAGGAAACTGAGACTACAATTTACACAGGCTCACCGAAATTGCACAATTGAAGATTGGAAAAACGTTGCCTGGTCTGATGAGTCTTGATTTCTGCTGCGACATTCCGATGGTAGGGTCAGAATTTGGCGTCATGGATCCATCCTGCCTTGTATCAGTGGTTCAGGCTGCTGGTGGTGGCGTAAAGATGTGGGAGACATTTTCCTGGTACTCTTTGGGCCCCTTACCTATTGAACATCGTTGCAACACCACAGCCTACCTGAGTATTGTTGCTGACCATGTCCATCCCTTTATGACCACAGTGGTACCCATCTTCTGATGGCCACTTCCAGCAGGATAACGCGCCATGTCATAAAGCTCCAATCATCTCAGACTGGTTTCTTGAACATGACAATGAGTTCACTAAACTCAAATGGCCTCCACAGTCACCAGATCTCAATCCAACAGAGCACCTTTGGGATGTGGTGGAATGAGAGATTCGCATCATGGATGTGCAGTCGACAAATCTGCTATCATGTCAATATGGACCAAACTCTCTGAGGAATGTTTCCAGTACCTTGTTGAATCAATGCCACGAAGGATTAAGGCAATTCTGAAGGCAAAAGGGGGTCCAACCAGGTATTAGCAAGGTGTACCTAATAAAGTGGCCAGTGAGTGTAGCTATATAATTTAACATTGAATGTAAACAAAAAAAGATTAACTTATAAAAGAGGCAATGGGATTTAGTAAGTAAGGCTTTTTAACAGGCCACTCCAAGTTAAATTAAAATAGCTTCAAAAGAGTAGCTACTTAAAGTTTGGCTCCATGGCTATTAGACTCAACAGTTCTGTTACTTGAGTAACTTTGTTGAAGGAGAGTCTGTTAAAAACTGTACATTCAAAAAAACACGAGTCCCTGTGATACTGTAACAATCAGAAATGTGGCAATGCTGCGTTCACCCCGCCCAGAGTCTGGGACTGCGACGGAAACACAGCCAGACAGCAGCTGGCAGCTCAAGTCTCATCCTCCACATACTAGACCACCTTGCTGCGGGACCAATTATCAGAGTTGCATAAGAAGAAAAGACTGTGTGAAGAAAACGTTGGCAGATCTGGAGACGGATACTCTGTTTTAATACAATCAGTTTGTGCAGAAGAGTTTTGGTTCTGTCAGCTTTACTCCTCCATGTGTATGCAACAAATGGCCTTTGCTATTTTCCTAGTTTCAGATTGTCATCATCTCTACAAGCAGCAGAGATAAACTTCTGAGTTCAGAGACACACAGAAAGACTTTTTCTACTCTGGTTGGATGCATTTCATGAGATATTTCAGTGTAAAGAGAAAGATTTTAATCAGTTTAAACTGCAGCTTTTCAAGTGTTGTTATAGATAAAAATATCTTATTTAAATGGTTTTTAATTTATTGATCTGTTTTTGCTCTGCACCCTGAATACTTTGTATGTTGTCAAAAACACTTTTCAAGCTTTTTTCCTGTTTTTTTGCAAAACTATCTTTAGTTTGAACCCGTTAAAGGTCATCGAACAGTGTTATTTCAGACAGCTTGTCAAATCCATTTACCGATTCAACTGATTGCTTCCTGAAGGGACCACAGAGATGAAAGAAAATCTTTATTCAGTTTCTGTAGAAAGGTCCGCTTGTACTTATGTCCAGTGTTTTCGTCATGCATCTCTTATATTTTATCTGTGAAAAGCCCATTTTAGATTTTCGTGTGTTTGTTGAATCTTGTGATTCTTGATTTCAATGCGAATGACACAGTTATCAGCTGGACAGGACTGTGAGCCAAAACCGAAGTCTGACTCATCTTGATGTCAGGATTTAACATTTCCAAATGTCTGTCACAGGTTTGTGTAAAGAGCTTGCCACAATCAGGCTTTATGTTGACCAAAAGACAAATGCTTTAAGCATATGTGTGTGTCTTTGTATTTGTATGATTTTTGTAATGACAAACTTTCTTATCTTGGATGTCAGACCTGCTTCATATCAGTTATTCTTGCTTCTGCTGCTGCTCGCTGTTTGCAAGGTAGAAGTTTAATGCATGAACTGTTGGTATGTGAAGGTTGTTGTCAGTTAACCGCTGAGTTCATTGTGAACTTGGTGAAACTGTTAACACTGAAAATAAAAGATAATAAAAGTCAAATTTTGTTTGACTTTAATTTCCATATTGGCCATTTATCCATCCATCCATCCATCCATTCATCCATCTTCCTCACCATTTCATTCAGTTCACGGTCATGGGGGTCTGGAGCACATCCCAGGCAGACAGCCTCACACACTCTTTCTTCACTTTCACACCGTTTAAAATCAGTTAACCTCAAGCCTGAAGAAAACCAAAACACCCAAAGAAAACTCGTGCAAGCACAGGGAGAACATGCATATTTCTCTGAAAAATCCACCACTGGATTTGAATCAAGGATAATAAACCATCATGCAGCCTTATTTGCATATTATTGAATTATGTTTGGCTTTAGAATAAAAAGCAGTTTCTTTCACAGTCAGTTCTGTAAATCAAAGATTTTATCCAAACATGTCAAACACACAATTTATTAAGCTGTCTGCTTCAAATAGTAAGTTGTGCTAATTATATTTTTTCTGCCACCACATCTACATAAACTGTTAACAGATTCTCCCAGACACTCATTCTCCTTCTTCTGCACTGAAAGGTCAACCTATGAAACATTGATCTGAAAACTCCGCTGGACACAAGATGCTTTCCGTGTGTGTGTGTGTGTGTGTGTGTGTGTGTGTGTGTGTGTGTGTGTGTGTGTGTGTGTGTTTCACAAAAAAAATGATGCATGATAGTTTCTCCCACAATCATTACAAATAAATGAGAAAAGAAACGACAACCATATTAAAAGATTCTGTTAACAAGCACCAGATGGCGCTCCATAACCACAAATGAAAAGAAAGGCGTAGTTGCTTTTTCTCCCCTCCCTTTTGTCTCTAATTTGTACAAGATGGCTAATTCAAAAGTGATGTTTAACAGCTAATATAATTTTTAATGTGTGTGGTGAAATGCAGCTATTTGTATGCGGCGGAACTTGGTTTATAGGATTAGTTTCCATAAGCTGAATAAATCTTTCCAATGCTAAGTGTGGACATTTTGACAAACAAAGAATCAAGGAAAATATTCCCTCCAAAATTGTGCTCATGCTTCTGTGGGAAGACGTGGTTGTCGGGGGAATGAAAACAAGGGGAGACGTTTAAATTATTGATGGATTCCTGCAATGGGGAAAGGAGCCTGTTGTGGATGGAGGTGGGGGAGGAGGGGGAGATCCACTCCTGCTCATTTGGTTTCCATAGCACCGCCCTCCTGAGAACTGCAGCTTTATATCATGGCTTACAGTCATTGCTTTTATATGTATTTTAATCATTTAAATTAAAAAAACACATAATTGAAATAGTTTTATTATGCCTCACATGGTTCAAGATAAAAAATAAAACACTGTACATTTTCCCTCCTATTTTCCCAATTGTTGTATGAAATTACAAAAAAGAAAAAAAAAAAGAAAAGAAAGGAGAAGCAGGCTCGTGCATGTGTGCTTGCATGCTGTGTTTAGACGGTGGCCTTTCTTGGCGCCGAGCAGCTGGCCAGATGTTGCACGCGGCGCTGCTGTCGCTGACCTCGGTGCTGAAACACGACGTCAGATGAAGCTGCGCTCTGCCACGAGGAAGCCCGACTCCCCGCTCCTCCACACACCCACTCCTGCTTTTTGAACTTTGACTCTGTTTCTTAAATTATTTTTCCCCCCTTTGATTACCTCTCAGCTTTTTTTTTTCTCTCCCTCTCTCTCTCGCTCTCTCCCTCTCTCTCTCTCTCTCTTTGTTGCGCGCACCGCTCTGCGACGCTGGTTATCAATTTCCATCGCTCTGGCGGTGATGGCACTCGGCGCGGCTACTGTACGCCAGGAGGGAGAGGAGCTGCTGGCGGATGAAGGCGCGCAGCTCGTTTGATCCTCCGTCGTGAAGCAAAAGGTGTTTTCGCTTTAGCAGCTGCGGCTAAAAAAAAAAAAAACAAAAAAACATCAGACCCGTTCACCTGGATCGTCGCCTCCCCGGGCTCAGATTCCGTGTAACTTGGTTTGGTCGTTTTCCTCGTGAAGTCGCCGCAGTCGGCCATCCTGCGCTGTAACATGACGCGCGAGCAGTAGAAATAATATTGAGGGAAAACAGGCCAAACACACAGAAAACTGGACATGGAGTCAGTGAAGGCGAGAGCCACGGCGGGGGTGAAGGAATTTGCGGGGAAGACCCTGGGTCATATGTACAGGTAAGGACAGCCTTTATTTGTTTATATACTCTTTCTGGGCGCGTGCTTCACCTGGCCAATATTGGCAACGCCTCAGTTTAACGAGGCACGAGGCACGGGGAGGGGGGTGGGGGGTGGGGTGGGGGTGTGTGTGTGTGGGTCCACCGACCACCTAAAACTGTCTTACAACTTGCAGGGATCTCTAGTCACGCCTCTAGAAGTGAGAAGAAAATTATGCAATCATATGCTCGCGCGCGCGCACACACGCGCTCGCGCGCTTGGCAGCAGTTTGGACGCCACTGAATGCTGGTGTAGGGGCCTGTGCATGAATCTCATTGGCAGACAGGTTATACAGGAACGTGCAGGACTCGCAGGGTTTTTTTTTTTTTTTTTTTTTTTTTTTTTTTTTGCATGATTCATTCACAATTTGTAACACCTTCCGCGTCCTCTCTGCATAGACCAGCGACATATTCTATTTCTACTCATTTTTTGACGCTCGCTTTGGTTGTTTCATCCTATATGTATGCTGTATTGCCGATTTTTGTGTCGTTATATTTCAGTTTTTCTTATTTCACTGATGAATTGCTGATCATTAAAATATAATAAAATATCGTTCTTTTTGAACATCTGCATGTGCAGTTAAATAAATGACATTTTCTTTTTAAATTTCGAGTCATATTAAACGATTCCGATTCCTTTGCTGATTCATCTGACATCCCTTATAGAAGATGTGCTTAAATCACGAGGAAATACTGGGCGGGGAAAACCCCAAACGGATTTCCGTTGGGCACCATTCCGATGCTGCGTTTGAATTTTTTTGATGGCTAAAAACCAGGGCCTTGATTTATTCATTTGATTTTATTATTTACTACAAAACGTACATTTTCATTATTTCTTAACCACGTCAGACAATCGTGTGTTGCAGGAACGTGGTTTTAAACTGTTTGATTAAAAACAATAATAATGCAGCGGTGATTTGGACAGATGAGGTGTGAAGGTAATTTTCCTGGAAACAAAACAAAACGGATGTGTGTGTGTGTGTGTGTGTGTGTGTGTGTGTGTGTGTGTGTGTGTGTGTGTGTGTGTGTGTGTGTGTGTGTGTGTGTGTGTGTGTGTGTGCGTGCGTGAGAGGAAAGCCCACAGACGTGTGTCTGCAGGCTGGAGCTGCTGCTCGGTCTCTGCATGCTAATGAGTGTGAAAGAGAGCGGGCTGCTGCAATGCGGTACAGTCAGGGACGCTTCCAGCTTCACACACTGGCCTTGTCGGTTTTATCCTCCTCAGATCGCTTTATTGTGAACAGATGCAGTGTAACATTATACTCGTTAATCGTCCACTAGATTTAAACACTGCAGATGCGTCCTTTGTGGATGAGAGAAGAAAATCTTCATTGAGAAAACACCTCTCAGGCCGCCTCAGAGCTGGTGGATTATTCTGCAACAAACACTTGCTGCACAGCACTGGCAGCGTGGCAGGACGTGTGAGCGTGGCACGACAAATAACATCTAAATGATATTCAGAATATAATTTAGAATCGAAGAATATGGTATTATTAACATGTAGAAATAAAAAAAAAGGCCTAAATGGATTCTGATTTTATTTTGAACACCATGTTGAGGTAATTGGGAGTCTCTGAAGTGAGCGTCCTCCTCCTCCTCCTCCCCCTCCTCCTCCTCCTCCTCCTCACCTGGCCGTCTCTTGCAGGGTGGTGGAGAGGAGGCAGAAAACCGGGGAGGTGATCGAGCTGACGGAGGACGGGCGGCCCCGGGAGGCCGCGGAGAAGAAACCCCCGCTGTGTGACTGCAACTGCTTCGGCTTGCCCCGCCGCTACATCATCGCCATCATGAGCGGACTGGGCTTCTGCATCTCCTTCGGGATCAGATGTAACCTGGGCGTGGCCATAGTGGGCATGGTCAACAACAGCACCATTCACCAAAACGGCAAGATCATCATCAAAGAGGTGTGGCAAAGCACCCCGGGGTGGGGGGTGGGGGGTGTGCAGGGAGGCGTCCAGCATGCCTCAAGACACAGCATGTAGGCAGTTTTAACAAGAAAGAGTCTGAGCATGCAGATACAGAAGCCATCCGTGGAAAAGAAACAAGGCCTTTCTGCAATGTTACACCATTGAAGCGTTTCCAAAGAGTAAATCCCTCAAATCAATTACGTTCTAAATCAAGAGTTTCAGGGAAATTCTATCAGAATTTTGTCATAATAGTGTTTTTGTTTTCTTCTAGTATATGTATGGGTGATTTTATCCTTTAAATAGTAAATAGTAAAAGAGTAAAGGATTGCGATTATAGAATTAAAAAAAAACAAACATTTAAATTGGCGTTCTGGAGTGTGGAGAAGGGTGCCATAAAACTGCAGGGTGGAAGAGGGGAAATCTAGGGGTCAGGGATTTACCTTTTCCAAACGACATTCATTTGTGAGAAAGAAATTCTGTAAAAATAATAACAATGATAAAATAATAATAATGATGATGATATTTCGAGGGTAAACTCGGTGTTTTCATTTCTGAATCAAAAATCTGAAATAAAACCATAGGGTTCTGCCTTAAAAACGTCAGTTAAAACGATGAAATCCAAATAAATGAAAGGCTTTTTAAAATCACCTACATGAATCCAAACAGCAGTTCATTTTAGTATAATCATGTGACAAACACGAATAAATCCAGCATTTATGTACATTGTGGGGGGCTTATATCAATATATATATATATATATATATATATATATATATATATATATATATATATATATATATATATATATATATATATATAAAAAATCAAACCAAGAACAGGCTGTTTCCAATTATATTTTGTTTTCGTTTGCGCTGTGACCACATGGTCGTTCTTACTCCCAAAAACCTTTGGTATTTATTTCCACTCAGCTTCTTTGTAGTCGATATCGAGACAGTATTTTATGCTTTGGCAATTCGAATAGAGTTTAGGAAAAAAAAACGTTTGAGGCCTTCTTTAATGAGGCTTATTACTTGAAGATCACTTCTTTAAAGAATAATTTCGATTGATTCATTCACATTTTATATCTTTAATCAATCGTGATTTTTTTCCCCCTACTGCTTTTGTTTTGCACATCATCCAGAAAGCCAAGTTCAACTGGGATCCAGAGACGGTGGGATTGATTCACGGATCTTTTTTCTGGGGTTACATCGTGACACAAATCCCGGGGGGATATATATCCTCCAGGCTGGCGGCAAACAGGTAGGTGGGGCTGCCAGTGGATTACCATAAATACAACACTCATACATCCACGTGGCATTTTAAAGAATTAACCGAAATGTCTGCACAGTTGAAATCGCATTTTATTTTAGTGGCTTCGTTTGATATTTTATAAATGGATGGGGGAAGATATTAGGCCTGACAGAATGGAATAAATCCAGTTAAAAAAAAAAAAAAAATCAAAAACAGAGAGAAAACAGCGGAGTCATTCTTTGTATTCTGAAGCAGACGAGCAGCTCTTTGTTGAGTGTCTTCACTACATGAAGGCAGCAGACAGTCTGCAGCTCTGGAGCTGCCAGGCCCGCTGCCCCCGGTGTCAGGGCTTCCTGCCACCTGTTAATGAGCTCCCTGGAGGGGGGAGCCGGCTCTAATCTGTCGCTCTCTCAGGGCATACATGCACCAGACCCGCTTTAATTCACATGAGCACAGCCAGCGCGTCAGTCAACATAATTACGACATATTACAGAAGCGAGGCTATAAATTTGTACGACGTTGCATATTTTATGGGGACCGACTCCCGATACAGGCCAGTTATTTATATATGACATTATTTATTGCGATACAAAAATGGCTCCATTTCCCTGAGCACCAGTGGCCTGGAAGCGTGTTACCTGATATTATAGCTGTATTTTAATAAAAGCTTACATTTATTTTATCAAAAGAACACGTTGAGCAGCCATTTAAACGTTTATTATAGGCCCATTCCGTTTAAAAAAATAATTTCCCCCTTGCACTGTGTTTTCAGTGATTGGCACGAGGATGTAATCAATTGGTCTCGTGCAGACAGAAGCCCCCGATGGATTAGGATTTGCCCTCCATGTGCAGGCGGGAGGGTTTCTTTTACGTGTCAAAAAAATGACAAGCAGGTTTCACGGATGGCCTTGCTTCACTGACGGAAAATATACCAAAAAAAAATCGTGATTTATATTAGTAAAACAGTTTTTTTGCCTTTAATTGAAATAACCCAGTGCTAGCTATTTTTAAACAACCAGTACGGATGTCCATGAATCATTTCCTATGTAATTAGTAAGTTAGAAAATGAAAATGTACCAGAAATAGTCACAGATAAATCCCCTTCCTTCCCCTCTGCACCACGTCAGTTTAAAATTAAATGTCACTCTTCATGAAAAACTGATTTCTTTAGCGGCGCGGGAGTGAAGGCGTTGCTAGGCGACGCAGACGTATCAACGCGACTGCCGCCTAAAATATTTATGATTACGTCAGAAAAGCGCGTGTGACACCTGGCCAATCAGAGTCGAGGCTCGGCACCGGGTGCCGCAGTGTTTTTTTCTCTGCAGGAACTAAATGAAGCAGCTTTTTCCTTCATATCAAAAACAAATGAAAACAAACCTTCAGTTATATTTTATGACAGCATATGAATAACAAATATATATCATTTTGCTTGGAATAATCTGTTTAATTAAAAGACAAGTTGTAATAATAATGTTAAAAAGAAATAAAGCTCTGCTCTAAGACAATTTTATTTTTGGTCGTCAGTGGCACACATACATGATGATTGTTTCCTATTAATAGAATTGCTGATGTTAAATGTATGTAACTGTAATATTTGCAGGGTATTCGGTGCAGCCATTGTCCTCACCTCCACTCTCAACATGTTCATCCCCTCTGCTGCTCGAGTCCATTATGGGTGTGTCATTTTTGTGAGGATATTACAAGGCCTGGTGGAGGTAGGAACATTGAAATCACTATATTTTTCGTAATGGAATTAATGTAGTCATGAATTAAAATCATCCCTCATTTTATAGATGTTTTTTTTGGCTTAAAGGTTGTACACATGTCCTGTGATTTTCTGTTGGTGTTTTGCAATAATACTGCAGACAAAAGACTTTCCTGCATATTGTGCTCCAAATGGGCTGGATATGCAGCCAGAGGAAATCTGAGATGACCTGTATTGATCCAGCCCACTACAGCTGGGTTTGTGGGATAGTCCAGCTCATTGTTTTTACTGCCACACTTTGTATCCTGGATACACAACAGCAAAGTGCTTCTGTACAGACGGATGACAGTGAAAATACCAGTTATGCTGATGCACATAAATCCACCTGCTTTGTAGTGAAATATAACACCCAGACAAATGCCTGCTGATGTGCGATACACCTTGACATATTTACTTTGTTGGTCCGAAAGCTGATGCTATAGATTCTTAGACTATAGATCACCAGAAATAAAATGAAAACATGATGACAAAAAGTTGGCATCGATGTGTAAGCATGGCATCAAATTTGGGGTGTCAGGACCAATGGTAAGAAGAGTTACATTTGCAGATTAACACTGTGAAATAAGCAGGAGCACACCTAGTTTAATAGAGATTTTTAAGGATGATTAAAAATAAAGAAACATTTTGTCTCATTACTGCTATTACTGGATTGAATATTATCATGCATCTACAAAGCCTTTTGAAATTTAAATCTGACAAACATAGATTTGCTCCATGAACTGCTCGTCAGGCCCTGTTTGTTCGGCATACAATTTGTTCTTGGTAATTACGGAGGGTGAAAATGTTAATGGTTGTAAGTTATTGAGTCAGATTTCCGTTGATTAAGATTCATATCCAAAAAGGTATTCAAGACAGACCACTTGGCTGTGCTGAAGTTATGAACGGACGCTGATGGTAATGGTGTGATTATGTTTGAAAACGCTGTTTCTTTTTAAATGTTCATACAGCTAAAATGACTGTAAATTAGTGTAAAATAATGCAGATACATCATATGTGGTTGTATCACTTTAAATCACCAGATCTCTTGGATGCATTTAGATTATAGTCAATATTGCTCAAATAAAGCTACTCATACACAAAGCTCTAATCCAGACTTTTCCTATGTGTCTTGTTCAGGGGGTGACCTACCCAGCCTGCCACGGCATCTGGAGCAAGTGGGCTCCGCCACTGGAACGGAGTCGTCTGGCCACCATTTCATTCTGTGGTAAATAATTACAACTCAATTTCCCTGACTGGCATTTATAAATTGTTGTCGCCATTGGGCTGCTGCCTGATTACACTGATTAGGATGTCGGAGCTGTCAGCCGCTGACTTCCTCCTCTCGCTGTTTTTCAGGTTCCTACGCCGGTGCTGTGATTGCAATGCCTCTGGCTGGGATTCTGGTTCAGTACAGTGGATGGTCCTCTGTGTTTTACGTCTACGGTAAGGCTGCTTGACGAGGCCCTGCACGCAGTGTGAGTGTGTATTTTTTGTTCCATAGGGAAATAGTAGCCCAAGTACAACAGCGATGAAAAGTGTTTTCAAGCTGGAATAAGGCTGAAACCTTCAGGGTCTGACAGCTGGTGACTTCAGTGAAAGTGAAATGGATTTATCTGGGCGAACCGTGTATTGATTCCCTCCCCCCAATGTTTTGGAGTGTCAATAAATAAACCACCATCTCTCTCTCACACACACACACACACATTCGCTCTGGACTGGATACAGTCAGCTCTGCTGTCTGGCTTTTATTCTCTCAGGCAGTTTGGAAATATCACACTGCCAAGCCCTTTACATGTGATTACTGACGAGGTTAAAATTAGCTTCAGCTCTTCATCTGTGATGATCTCGGGCTCTGACATGCAATCTGTCTGTCCTGTGCAGGATGCTTTGGCATCTTCTGGTATATGTTCTGGATCCTTGTGTCTTACGAGAGCCCTGCCGAACATCCAACCATCACGGATGAGGAACGCTGCTATATTGAGGAGAGCATCGGAGAAAGTGCCAAGCTCATGGGTCCCTCAGAGGTGAGAGGGCGCCCTCCAGACAACAAGCTGACCTTCAGCATCATACTGCATATGAATCATTTCCAACACTATTACACTTTATCTTCTCACCAGCAGTACGTGCACTGAAATAGACGAGTAATTTAATGTGGGACATAATCTATTTCAGAAATTCAAGACCCCTTGGAGGAAATTCTTCACCTCAATGCCTGTCTATGCAATCATCGTGGCTAACTTCTGCAGGAGCTGGACGTTTTACCTGCTGCTGATTAGCCAGCCTGCGTACTTCGAGGAGGTGTTTGGCTTTGAGATAAGCAAGGTAAGTTCACACCACTGCCAGTCTGTGTGCAAATCACAACAATAAAGCATGGATAGCCCGATCAATAAAGTATGGATTCATATGGAAACGCAGCCCTGGAGCTTTACAGTCAGTCGTGTTAAAACGGAGCATGTGACACTTTGCTGTTGGACTAACTGATTGATTTGAAATCAAAATCAATGTCAGTGTAGCTGGTGGGCCAGTGGCTCTTTCTAATGAACTGAGACTTTAAAAAGCAAAAAATCCCTTTGCGACAGACATGAAAAGATTCCCGGAGAATGCCTGTGGTAGAAAATGACAAAACAAGGAAGTTCTCCTGAGCAATTATAATCTACCAAATGAATAAATTTCAGATTGTGTCGATGTTTTTCAAGATCAGCGGCTGATGAAATACAAAGTAATGTGCTGAAATACTTGTTATTGGAGCTAATATTGTCTGACATCCAACTACAAAGAGAGGGAAGCAGTCAAAGATTGTAAAAACCTAATGAAATTAACATCGTCAGGTGATCTGATCCTCACAAGAACTTTTGGATCTTTTAAATGACAGTCAGTTTTACTAATTAATACTATAAATATTCAGAAATTCACATTAGGTCATTTGTCAGGGGTTAATTCTGGTTATGAGAAGAAGAATAATCCATTTTCATTCCTTGATATGACCTTTCAGGGTCAAGTTTGCATGTTCTCACTGTGTGTTTCTCAGCCTCTTCTTCCAGTACGATAGAAATATTTGCACTGTGGTCTAGTTGGTGACTTTAATTTGTGCATGTGCGTGAGTGATGGCCTCTGTCTCCTTGTGTCAACGCTGTGATGGTTCATAACCTGTCAAAAGTGTTTTTTTTTTTTTTTTTTTCCAGCATTGCTTGACGTGGTTTTAAGTCCCAGCAGCTTAATCAGATAAATTCTAGAAGATAGATTCATGTTTGTTAAGCACAAAATTGATTTATTATTCTCCCACAAAACAAAACAAATATATTTTGTAGACGTGAAATCAGCAGTTGACTATTTCACTTGATTATTTCTCAAATTGTATTAGCATCAAAGTTATTATATAAATTCACTGTGTGCAAAAAGGTTTATATTTGTCTTCAACAATCAAAAGTAAATGGCAGATTCTTTTAAAATGCAAAATACAAGACATTCTTTTAAATTTAATCTAAAATATTACTTTACACAGTTTTACCTTGGAAGCATAACAATTTTTTTTTTTTTTTTGTCATGCTGCCGCTGATTTGGTGGACTGTGTGTGTGTGTGTGTGTGTGTGTGTGTGTGTGTGTGTGTGTGTGTGACTGCAGGTGGGCATCCTGTCTGCCCTCCCCCACCTGGTGATGACCATCATCGTGCCCATCGGTGGCCAGCTGGCTGACTACCTGCGGAGCAGGAACATCCTGACCACCACCACCGTCAGGAAAATCATGAACTGTGGAGGTGAGAGATCTGAACCGAGGGTGAGAGGAAGCATTTCCACACCTCTCCCCACACAGCTGCAGGCTGTTACTGCCATGGCGTCAGATCCATTATCTAGTTTTATTCATTTATAGATTATTGTTGCGTCCTCCTGCCCACCAGTTTGAAGGGACATTTTTATTTTTATTTTTGTTAAAAATCCATTTGTTCAATACTTCAATCCACAGGCTGACTCAGTGGGTGTGATTGTGGATTGATTCCATATCTGTCACTTATGTAATTGAGTGCAGACCATATCATGCCTAATTCAATTGGCAGCCTGGTGACCAGCCTGTGGGCTTTTTGTCTGACCTGCTGTCTCTCTCTGTGTCTCTGTGTCTCTGTCTCTCTCTCTCTCTCTCTCTCTCTCTCTCTCTCTCTCTCTCTCTCTCTCTCTCTCTCTCTCTCTCTCTCTCTCTCTCTCTCTCTCTCTCTCTCTCTCTCTCTCTCTCTCTCTCTCTCTCTCTCTCTCTCTCCCTCTCTCTGCTAGGATTTGGCATGGAGGCCACCTTGCTGCTGGTGGTGGGATATTCCCACAGCAAAGGGGTAGCCATCTCCTTCCTGGTGCTTGCTGTGGGCTTCAGTGGATTTGCTATATCAGGTCAGTGGAAATAAAGACACTTTCAGGCCAATCTGTGGATGTCTTGGATACAAATATCATAGTTTGACAATCTGGACGTATGAAACATATTCAGAGTTTACTGTGAGCTATGTGACACTAAAAATCAATTTTATTTGGAAACAGTCTATTGAAATACTTCTCACTGTGAGGCAGCAGTGCAGACCACTGATCCACTGTGACAGTTTCTTCATGTGATGTTGAAAAGGTGCTTGTGCCTGTGAGGAGTTGGCTTTCTAAAAGTAGCTTTGGAGAAAGCGATCTCTAACACATGTAGTGATACGGTGTATGTACGCGTCATCCTTAAAAATCATGAGAATTAGAAAAGACTGACAATCTGTTTTGTTTTTCAACATTTTAGCTATATTTGAAAGACTTACTTTTAACACGATGAGATGAGATGGGATTGGGTAAAAAGTCATTTTATTGTCTCTGTGGACACATTTTTGCTGTGGAGCTGCAGTTTACAAGGGTTTAAAGAACAGAACAAATATTCTTTTAAAAATCACATTGCACACATTATAAAGCTCATTAACAGGTTCTAAGTTGTTATTTTTCTTCAAGTCAAATCTGAATAAAATGTATTTTTTGTGTAGTTTCCTGCATGTCAATGTAATGTATTCCAGAGCTATGAGAGGTGACCTTTAGGCTGATCCAGGCTTGCTGATGACCTCCTTCAGGTTTCACATATTACTGTAACAATATAAATATTCCACGTGACGCTTTGAGCTTCCTTGAATCATTCATTCAACAGATTTCAGCTCGTTTTGTGCCCCATCAGAAAGGATGCAGACGTCTATGACTGTGTGCAAAAATCAGTTTCCTGCCTGTTGTTTCCGAGCTTTCTTCTGGAGTGTTTAATAATTCAGTGCTGGCTGTCTCGAGGGGATTTGCCAAGCAGGCAGCTCACGAGGACACTTACTCATTCAGCCGGTCAGAGTGGGGGAGGAGGAGGAGGAGGAGGAGGAGGATGTGTGGCGAGCTCATGCTTATTTTCTGCAACAAGATGGTCACCGTTTGGACTGCTTTTATCTCCAACTGCGCCCTGCCCGACTTGTTGCTGTTTTGTTTGGTTTCTTTTTTTTGCCTGACACACACGGTCCTGCTGTCTCACTCAGTTTGTGAATCACAGCTTCCACATTTTAATGATGAAAGTGAAATTTCTGAGTAATGTTTTTCCCTCATGCTGTCTTTGCTTCCTCAGGTTTTAACGTCAATCATCTGGATATCGCTCCCCGTTATGCCAGCATCCTGATGGGCATCTCTAACGGCGTCGGCACCCTGTCTGGGATGGTGTGTCCGCTCATTGTGGGTGCTATGACAAAGAACAAGGTAAATACTGAAGACATACTGAATATATCACATGGGAAATCAAGAAGGAACATGTGTATGAAGTATGATAAAGGAAGTTTGTGACAACACTCTGAAAAGCAGAAACATTTTATAAAGAATACATTATCATATAGTTATAAAATAAATTCATTAATGCACCCAAAAGAACATACAGGTTTTTGAAACAGACGTAAGACAGTAGAATAAAGCATTAGTACAATAATAAAAACAATATATCTTCACATGGACAGGTTGAATTTCTGGGAAATACTGCATAATAATAATAAACAGTGATCATAAGAGATACTGAAAATAACCTTATTTAACAAAAGTGATCAGAAACTCAGAAAATCAGATTCCTCAGGAAGGCTGAACAGTCAATTATTATTCCACTACTGTAGTGGAGCATGGAGGCATTTCTGGGAGTGCAAAAATTGAATTGAAATGAATTGAAAGCTTTATTTTGAACATGTAAGAAAAAAATGAATGAACAATCAAAGAAAAGAAAGAAAAAAACAGGTCACTCAATTGCATAGATAGTATTTACACCATGTATGCCTGCGCTTTCCACATGCACAAAAAGCAGTAGGAAGAAAAAGTTCTTATGTAATCCCACCCCTTCACATCATTGCCTTTATACGAGCAATATATCTTTATATTTTTCATCACTTTCACTGCATTAGAAAAAGATAATATACAACAATATCAACAGTGAAAACACACTCGTTACTCCAACAGCACCAGAAACAAACAGTCTTCTCCAAACCCTGTAGCTGTCAGAATCAGGTAACTTCTTTCGAATTGGCACAAATTGGTAACTGTAACTCTCCCCTTAAACCATAACCATTTTCTATGTTACGGAACAGTTTTTGAATAACTTATTCTTTGCCTTATAGATTATTACAACCTACTGACCAAGAAATATAGAGGAAATTGTACAAATGAATGTAATATTTTTACTGTTAGAGCCTGAGTCAGACCATTTGGTTTCAAAATGTGGTGGAAAAACAATGGCCGCCCCCTCTGCCCTCCAAACTGTCCTGATGCTTTATCTCTGGATCGATGCAAGCTTCTGATTGAATGCTGGATTTTCTGATTTCTTCAGGTCGTAAGTTAGTACTGTTAACAGCAGCTGGTGTTCACTGATGGAGAATGTTCCCTGACTGCTGAACAGGTCCCCATCACGACTGATGTTACGACTGGTTCCTGAAAAATCGGCTCTGTTTTGGTGAATTTATCTCCTCCATTTGCCCTCCAGACTCGGGAGGAGTGGCAGTACGTGTTCCTGATAGCCTCCCTGGTGCATTACGGAGGGGTGGTCTTCTACGGGCTCTTTGCGTCCGGCGAGAAGCAGCCGTGGGCCGACCCGGAACTCACCAGCGAGGAGAAGTGTGGCTTCATCGACGAGGACGAGCTGGCGGAGGAGACCGGGGACATCACTCAGAGTTACAACGCGGCCAAGACGTACGGCGCCACCACGCAGGTGAACGGAGGCTGGGCCACCGGCTGGGAGAAGACGGAGGAGTACGTCCAGGAAGAAGCACAGGGAGGGGGATACGGATACAGGCAGGATGAGGGATACTCTTAGACCAAACACGCATTCACCGAGACATGAGTAGACTTATATTTTCCCTGAGTGTGCATCAGTTTTAGTCCTAAAAATACCAACCAATGAGAACCGAGTAAAAAGTCACAATCTATTGTCGTATTGTTTGCACAACTTCTTAAAAGCGGAAAAAATGATAAGCTTAATGTAAAAAGAAAAAAAAAAAAATTACGTAAATATATATGTAAAATCAAAGATTAATAGAGTGTAACACATATCAAATTGGCAGTCTGTAAATGTATACTTATGCATATTGATGATAAATATATTTATTTGGAGTGCAATTGTACGTAAAAGTGAACATTTCCATCCATCAGCTGAGGCTTCCTGATCACACCGTGAAGCCTGTAGGATTATGTAGAAGCTGCCCATCAGAATCTATGGAATAAGAAGTTCCAGTGCAATGTCCTCCGAGCCAGCCATCTCAGTGTATCAATATATCACTGCACAGCATTGTAAACAGAAACTAGACACTCTGTTGATATAGATTGTACTGTATCTCTCCTCGACACACTCAGACTCGTGTGTCCTTTTAATGCACAATAGGATAATTTTTCCGTTTTTCCCCGTCACCTGCTTCTCTGTGTGTGTAAGTCGAAGTGGCGTAGGTGAGTCGGTGTAGCGATCCGACGAATGGCTCGGGACGGGTGTCTGCCTCCACACACACACACACACACACACCAAGAGTTCTAGATGTCTTTCAAATGTTCGTTATTCTCGTGTTTTTTGTAACTCTGTACCTCGGCGGTTGAGCGTTTGATTTTTGCCATTTGCAACCCGACACATCTCAGCAGCGTAGTGCAGGAGTAAAGCCATCCTCATGGATCCACTCTTCAGTACGATCAAGTTGTTGCTGAACATTAAAATTAAAAGAAAACCTATATGACAGAGTAAATATGTGAAAGAGTTTATAGATTGAAAATACAGAGATTGATAGAGCACAATATATTTAGTCAAATGTGACCTTAAGAAGGGTTTGTGCAATGTAAAAACTAGGACGACGAGCCGACATCAGTATGAGACTCTTGGTTGCGAACTTAATACTGTTCAGTCGAAAGAAAATAAAAGATGCTCAGAACAGTCCGACATTTATATATACAATCAAAAGGATATTTGAGTAGAATCTATCGAAATTCATCACGTTTAATGCATTTGTAGATAATTCAACCCTGCAAAAGTCATTTCTCAGACGTAGCCTTCAGTAACACAGTAGGGTTTGCTCCACCTCCACAGTGACGGAATGATCCACCCACTGTCCACATATTCTCATTCAGAGCTTGCTGATTGGTTCAAGGACAAGTTTAATATTTCCTTTATCCTGCTGAGCATCAGGCACTTGGAAGTTGAGAAAACAGCACAGAAAAGAAATGAAGCAAGAGAAGCTCAAGAACAGGCCTTTAATGTCCTTTAAAAACTAAAGTTGTGAAAGTTCCTAAACAAGTATTTGAATGTTTACATTTCTCTATGCTCTCTGCTTGAAGTTCACCCTTTAAAAAAAACGAGGGAGATTTATATTTACATTTTCATTCATTCCTGAGGGACAATTAGTCAAGTGCAATCTGGACAAACTCTTCAGTTTGTTTTTCTACGCCGCAGAGTGGAAGTGGGATGAGACGTCTTCTGAATCCCTACATTCTGCCAGAACCTGCCTTTATCCGTGGAAGTCTGGTAAATCAAAAGTGTTTCAGCCAAAAAGAACAGGGAACACACACCAGAACCACACGTTTCGTTTTCATTCTGCGCTCACACTGACCGGGTCTGAAGGGGGCCAACCTCGTTTATTTTGTCACTTGTCTGTGGAGACCTCAAGTCAGCACTTCACCATGTAGATGTGTGTGTGGGTGTGCATTTATGCATGGAACAAAATGAAATTCCTGTCTTTTTTGTTGTTTTTTTTTTTTTTTTGTTTAATTAATGTTTACACCTTTGTTCCAATTGTTGTTTTTAGTCTTTTTGTCTCAGAACTTGTTACTGATGCTTCAATTTCTTTGCACAATCAACCAAAGGTGAAAAGCAGAGCCGGGTTTAGGCGGGAGGCGAACTGTTTTTACGGTGGTCCGGACCATCGGCAGCGAGGCTCCAGCACGCTGGACCCTGCATGCAGGTGGAACCAAACATTACTCAGTGTACAAAGCAATAAATCCATAGTAACAGTTCTGATCGAATGTCACGAACAGTCATTATGTAACTGTTTTTTATGCATTTGTTTAAAAGTCGTGTTTTTTGTGATAACAAATGTCGAAAAAGAAAAACACTTGTAAAGAAAAAAAAAACAAAAAACAAAACATAGTATATGTAGAAAAATATAGTAATAGAGTCCAAAGCGAACGTCTTTGACATGTGAAAAGCGTGCAAAGCGTTTGTGACGGGGCTGCTCACCAGATGAGAATGATAAAACGAGCTCCAGCTGACAGGCGGACGCTCGACTTCTTCATGTCTGTGCTTTTCTTTCGGTGTGGTCCACACTGACTGTGTGCTGTTGTTCTCTCTCTCTCTCTCTCTCTCTCTCTCTGTCTCTCTCTCTCTCTCTCACACTCTCTCTCTCTCTCAACATTTATTTGGATTAATGTCTTTCATTCAGTAGCTGGACCCCCGCCGCCCGACCTAACCACATGTACCTCCTCCCCACCCTGTGCAACCCTGATATTTTATGGTCACCATATTCGATGACATTGAAGATGAAAACCTGAACATGCGGTTTTTGGAAAATGACAAATGTGCAACCTGAAGTAGTGAGAAGTTTCCTGTTTTTGTGCCTCTGAAGTTAAAGTGTGATTATTTGGCTTCTGTTGCTGTGTAAATTGAGAGGTTTGTTGATGTCAAAATGGAAAACTCTATATCCTTTTTTTATATATAAAAACAAAAACAATCTAATGAAAGAGAACAAGTCTGTGTCTTGAGTCTTTGTAGCATCAACACAGGGGAAGCGAATACTGAGAAGGAAATCGATCAGAAGAATAAATGTCTTAAAAAACTGGAGTTCATTACACAAGTTAAGATGAAACAACATAACAGCAATTAATCAACATTATTATATGGAATCATGTTTCTGGGCACACAGTATCTTGATACTGAGCATTGTTTGTATCCTTTTTGGATTGTTGTGTCTGATAAGCTTTTAAACGCTCCAACAAATGTTCAATTTTCAAGTGAAGTTTAAACAACATGTACAGTCAGAAATGACCTGAAGTATCTTTCTTTGAGAGTTGACCACAAAAACCTCAACATTCAAAATTGATGCAGAAACCAAAAATGTTCGCACATGAGATTCTGCTCATGAATATCCTCTACTTTTCAAATAGAATTAAAATGACTGATGAAGCACTGTCAAGACCAAAAATGCACACCTTTGAACTGAAGCGAAAAATGTTTTTTCTAAAAGTGTTTTAGTTGCTGAAAGTGCAAAAAAAATTAAAGGGTGATTAAAACTTCCAACAACAAAAAATGCTAGAAAATTAACTCAAGTTTGAACACAAGGAAACCTGGTTTTCACACAAGGACAGAACAAGGCTCAGGGGGACAAGGAGTATTTATACAGGAGGGGAGAACAGGTGAGATCAATCAGGGGCAGAGGAGACGATCACAGTGAGGAGGAGTCACGTCTGAAATGACAGACAAAGGTTCAATATGGAGAAATGCTGAAAAGACTTAACTTGACCCTAAACTCAGGCATGACATGAAACATGAACACTAAACATTAACACACCGACGAGGCCAAACAGGCCTCCAGCAAAACAGTGTTAATGAAATATGGAGGTTTTGCTAGAGAATAGTTCATATCGGACATTACCTGAACATGACTGTATATGCAATGTATCAGACTGATTCTACGTTTATAATGATCAAAGAACTTCCAAAAGTCATTGTGGTTTAACTCTTCAAATCACTGTTTGCTGATTGATTTAAAAAACTTTTAACTACAGTCTGTGAGAGTTCAGTGACGACAGCAGTCACAGGGCAACATAAACAAAGTGACCTGTTAAAGTTAATATTGTGGATGAACATCACTTCGAAACATACGGACACAGTGGTATTCTGCAGCTCTGTGCGCACCAGACTAAAGACAGCAGCACAACACTGAAGAACATGGAAAAAAAAAAATAAGAAAAAGCAAAAAGAAACACACTGCTGGTTAAGAGATAGTTCTTCAAGAGCGCCAATAAAGTCACTGTTTTTAACTGACCAAGCTTGTGTAGCAGCCACCATTTGATCAAAATGAAAGCCATGACTGAGAAATCAGTGAACTGTATTGCTGATTATAGATCAGATATCTGATCTGACCAACATGAGATCACAGCAAGGTTACAAATAAAACACAAATTCATTTGTAAACAAGGTCACTCATTAAAATATTACTGGTGTGTTTTCAGTTTCTGTCTTCATTTCTTATTTTCTTTGAAGGTTGTCAACTCACCTTTCAGAATGAAACTTTATAAGAACGGGCAGTTAAGGTGCAACAAAGAGAAACTTCAGGCTAAATTCAACATATTTTAAACCCCTAAGCGATCACTTATTGAAGTTCCATCTGGTGACTGAAATCCTATATTGTAGTAAGGATTTTTTTCCCCACAATTGCAATAAAATATGCTATTTTTGCCTCGTCAATATGTAATAAAATCAGTTTCAAAGAGTATATGCTGACATGAAACTTGCCTTTTCCAGAATTTGTGGTTTCTAATTGGTGGGATCATTTATATCACATGTGTTAGGTCCCTGCTCGTTTATCTGTTTAAAATCCACCAGCATTGTCCTTAAAGTCGGGGGTTAGGCAGAGTGAGTTTTAGCAGTCCCAACCAGGCCACAGGATGTGCACAGCTAATGGCCGCCCTCCTTCCCCCTCGCTGAAATCAATAGGGTCAGTCCCCAGAGCTCCACCGGACCTATCGACTGTTCTAACCTCTTAATGGAGATGAGAGGGAGGAGATGCACTTATTGAGCTATTTGGAGGTGTTATTTCCATTTAGGAGCCGACTCTTGTCTCCACCTCTTCAACTCATTTGCACGAGGTCTTTGCCGGCGATGATCAGAGGAGATGCAACAAAACAAAGCTGTGGTCCTCGGCCTGGACACATTTATGCACTCAAGTTATTTGTTTAATCTTGGTGTGATGTCTACAGTCAGCCTACTTTATGAATGTTTTTATTCCTCTTATTACTTTTCTAGCAACAGCAGTTTCTTCATATGGACAGGCTGAGATGAGGAATTAGAAGATTTGCTCTGAGCCACAGCTGCTCAGACCCATTAGCTCCTCAGTTCCTCCAAACACTCACGTTAATGATCATCGTCACACATTCAGATGATTGAATAATAATCTCATTCAGGCAAGAAGATATGGACTTTTCACAGGAAGCAAGAACAAGATGTCTGTTTTTATTGATGGGTGGATTATTGCTTTCATTTATTAAAAGACAAGTTTGCCTTTTTACCTTCATCCATGAAGATCTATGAGTGGCTTTGCTCTCGTGGTGGTTGTTTGTTTCAGACACACTGATGTAGTTTTGGGTGTTCGGAAACTTTATAAATGAGTCAGTGCGGATTTGATCCAGGGTTGGTGGCTGTAGATGTAGTTTTAGCTGTGTGTGTACAGTATGTGGAGAACCCTGATGGTTTATTTATGGTCACAAAAAAAAAAAAACTAAACGTGTGGAATTCAGTCCTGTGGTTGCTGTTTCAGTTAAAGTCAAAGGATTGAAGTTGCTCACAGTGACAGTCATGGATGCTAAAGGTGCAGAATTTGGCAAATTTAGAAGTATTCCAGTAACATCCATATTCATTATATGCTAACTCTTTCAGTTTTATTTTAAAAAGAAAAAAAAAATCAATGAAGTTTCTGAAAGTGTCTCATAAACAGTCCAGCCAGGGTTTTGCACTTTGGAAATAAAGTTGTTTTTTTTTTTTTGACTCAAAATTCTGACCTGTGCCATTTCAGAAGAAGAGGCCAGTGGATCTGTGAGAACAGCAAGTTACAGTGATGTTTGGGTCAATAATGATGTGTCTAAGACTTCTCAAAAGGAAAACCACATTCGCCTCATTCCAAGAGCTCAAGTTTTTATAGCTTTTGGGGTTATAAAAACTTTTCTTTGAGAGAGTCTCCCTGCTCTGATACAAGTCTAGCACGTGTGCGTTCTTCACAAAGAGGCACCGAAATTGCTCTGGAAATGCTTCCTGTTTCAAAATGCAGCTTGATGTAGTTCACACATTAGATTTCAGATAAAAAAAACCTTATACATTCATATTCCAAGACTACAGACAAACAATACAACTGAAATGTATTAAAACATGCAGAATTCCAAATGCATTGTAAATTTGGCCCTGAAATGATACGATCAATAATGGCTCTTCATGAAAGATACAAACTGGTTAAACATGTAAGGTCGACGACTGAGTTTCAGTTTTATGCAGCATTTCACCTTGACATTGCTCTTTGCAGCTTTTTCAGCCCAGACTCGGTCTCAGTAAAGTAAAATTCAGGCCACATTCGCTTTGTTCACATTGACGTCAAACGGCTCCGCAGGATCTCAGAACCCCAAGGTGACACAGAGGTCTGTGTTTGATTGAGGCGCAGCTCCTGGTGATAATCAAAACATGCCTCTCCTCCCCCATGCCAGCATTTTATGTGTGTGCGAGTGTGTTTTTGGTTCTTGTCTCATTGATCCAGTTAATTTGACGGGCTTAATAAACGTGTCACCGGTCACCCATAAACAGTATTTTCTCGCAGTCAACCAGCCTGAACTGTCATCCTGCCCCCGGTACAAGAGAGTGAGGTGACCCGTAACCCGCTGCACCCATCAATCAACCAATTACAAAAATAAACTCGCCTCTGAAAAGGTGAAAAAGAAATCAAGGTGACCTCCGACTTGCCATATGCACACTGACGCGATTTCTGTGCTGAAATATGTCATTCAGCTACTCATTAAATGCTATTTTTTGGGGAGTTTTTCTGTTTCCATTTGCATCATATGCATAAATGCAGCTTGTGGGCGTGTTTGCCTGACAGCACGGAGGCTAAACTGGGAGAATGAGTGCGCATATGTTCAGCCTTGTAAATGATTGTTCAGATATTGGTGGGGGGCAGGTGCGGCTCCAGCCTCCAGGGAGCTGATGGGGGGGGTTTGTGAGAGGAGTGGAGGGCAAAATCACTCTTTAATGACTCTGGGCTGTGCTCGGGCCCCTGAGATCCTATGTGACTCATAAATAAGCCCCTGATTTGCACAATGTGCCTCCAGCACCTCGGAGCAGGACACTGGATGGTGAGAAGATATTGCTATAGACAGGATATTGATTTATATCAGAATAGTCATCACTGCACTTAAAATAGAGCAAAGTTGCATGACCTGGAATCTCCTACTACTTTCTGGAGTTACTCCTAAGACAGGAATATCTTTTCTTTTAGGTTAAAAAAGTAGCTTCTGCTCCAGTCACATTCATCCACATGTGAGCTGTCCATGGTGCTCGGTGACGGATAACTGCGTAACACCGCCACGGAGTGTTCGCCGAGCTGAACATAGACATGCTGAATGCAGATGAACTACAAGGCGGCATCGTGGCATTCGAGAGCCGGGCCGATCCTGCTCTACACGGCACACTTCTACATGAAAACTGGGCAACAACCCCCCCCCCCCCCCCCCCCCACAACAGACTGGATCCTCGCCGATTGGTTTGGAAAACAGCAGCAGAATCCTCCTCCCGCACAAGTCAGGAAGCATGATTGGTCGCACATGCCAACCCTCAGCACTACCGCCACAGCTGGTGTATATTTAGCTGCCCCACCCCCCCCCCACCCCCCCTCCCCCCCCCCCTCCCCCCACCCACCCAACACCTCCATCTCCTCTCCTCATGCGCCTCCCACCGCCTCGTCAGGAAGTGCGTCATCAGCTCGTCGAGGGGAGCCTCTGGGGCGAGGCACTCTAATATTAGGAAGTCACAACCCCCCCTCCCACCCCCAGGCCTCCTTCACCAAGGCACACACACTCACAAAGCCAGACAGCAGAAGCTCGACGGCATGATGCAAGATTACCTGCATGGAGCGAGGAGGCGGTGTGCATTTGTGGCGCCAGGATTGTTTTGTTTTCTTCCTTGAACACTGGAGCAGTTTCAAAAGTAAAGATTTCCTCATTGATTTCATTCAAACGGATGACGCATGAGCACACAGTCACAAACCTAAAACGGTCCCATTAGATATTCCTGCCAGAGTAAAACAGGCGCTACCTGTTTTATTTGGGATGTGGGGAATAACTCTGGAGAGTCATTACAAAAAAATGTAGTCATTATGGTTTTGACCACAAATCAAAACCGAATCAAACCCAAACCGTGGTCTGTACATTACAACAAGCACCTTTTGTCATTGCAGTAGCAGGTACAGTTTTATTTATTTTAAAAATTTGCTCAGTGTGGGTCGCACAGTTTTAAGATTAACAAATACATACCTTTACTTATACCTTTACTACATTAGCATCATGTCCATACTCTGTGAGTTTGTGAAGACATGTAAACTGAAGACTTTTGCCAACATAAATCCAGAGAATCACTTTAGCAGAGATTTGCATTTTTTAAGGACAATTGTAGTATATTTGCTATATGTTTTTATAAAAAGTGCAAAAAATGAACATTTTCATGATACAAAGGGAAAATTTGAAGTAATTACGTATTTAGAAAATACTACTTCACTTGTCTGGCAGTTGAAAAATGTTGCTCCTTAAGTCATAAAGGCATTTTTGATTTAGACTGTAACGCGTAAGTGCAACCAAGGCTTGACACGTGTGTGTGTGTATGTGTGTGTGAGTGCGTGCGCTGTGCCCAGTGGTTCCTTTCTCAGGCTGTCCTCTTAGTGCCCTATCACCAGATGGGAGCGAGCTATAGATGTGTGTCTAGCTCGAAGGAGGAGGAGGGGGCGGATTTCCTAAAACCCAAGGCTTCCTTTTGTCCTCTTGCCTGTCACCGATGGCTTCACAGTGGGGTGACAAACACACTCCAAATCTCATTAAAAAGTGAGAGAGGGGGGAGGGCTCCCCTTTCTATTGGCTCTGCAGGAAACAAGTCCAATACAAGACATTTCTACCTATATTCAGTTACATGTGCCTGGAAACACAAGTGGTGGTAAATACCATCAAAAGCATGTGTTCTTCCTCATCTCCTGTGTGGCCTTCACGAGTCTTGATAGACCGAGGCTGGCGAGCTGAACACACACTTCCTTTGACGCTTTATTGATTTCATGCTCCCGCTGATTTGTATCCATCTGATTTCATTAGTTATAGAGATGTGACACCTGATAGAGAGGTCTCAAAGCACACAGACAACACAAGACTGACACTATCTCTGTCTGCCCTGTTCTATCAGGAGTCGGATCAGTGCATCCTGACCGTGATCGGTCCGTTCGATGTGACTGATGATACCAAACCTGACAAAAACCGCCAGTAAACACTCTGGATCTTAGAAAAAAAAAAAACCCTTTCATGATCTCACGTTTTACCATTTAAGATAATTGCACGTATGATTGGCAAAACACCATGTACCCTTTGTGCAACCTGCAATTTACCTATTAGGCGATGAATTGCTTTAAAATTGGAGGCAATTACTTTTCAACTGCACCAGAAACCACCCACTTCCCTCTCAGCTGAAAAGACCCTGCTGAATCTAAACACCCTTTATTATTAACTTCCTACTGCTGCTTTTTTTTTTTTTTTCGATGAGAATTTAAGGAGACACATTTGCATCTGTCTAATGGATTTTGCTTTGTGCCACTGCAGTAATAGAATATGGACGCACGGTACCTTTAAGAGCTGAGCGTGCAGGAGCAGACACCTTGGGATAAGTGTGTGGGAGAAAAGGGACCGACAATAAACAAATTGGATAAGGCACGCAGGAGACACCGCCTCTGATATTTGCTTCGGAAAGATCATGGAAAAATGAGAAGCTTGATATTTCACATGAAAACAGAGCGCTAAAGCTACGGCGCCCATTAATGTAATGACACAGCTGGGAGAATTACACCTCGGCTGGCTGAATCAGGCTGCTTTTTTTCATTGAATAATTGAGTTTTGAGCAGATTTCACAGGAGAAGTAGAAGATATGAACCACAGAAACGTAGGAAATACTCAGTTAAGGAAAATAAAGCTGGCATTTCATATCACGGTGTTTGACTCGCATGCAACAATGACATTACACAGGAGAAATATGCACCATTTGTCTCATTAGTGCCAATATCTTCCTGCCGTGGTGAATATTTAATGCTGCATGTAATCGCACCAACGCATGTTATTGACTTGTTCATTTTGAAATGCGCTTTTCCTTTTAAATCCCAGCAATTTCATCATAACATCAACCGGTGCTTTTCCTCCGGTGAGTTTCAGATTGACACAGTGTAAGTGATACCACCACATAACACCTTTTATGCTATTGTAAGGCGAGTGACAGCTGTCCGAAGCAGTCAGATAAAAAGGATAAAAAAAACATGTCATGAACCTTCTTTCATCAGATCAGCTTCCTTTGTCGGGAGCCGTCTTCCTTAGGCTCCCTCTCCCTCCCTCATGGTCTTCCTCACTCTGTCACTGCTGCATGGTGACTCAGACACTGCAGAGCCGCTACATCTGAACGATCTACCGGATGAGTCACACTCCGATCCGACCATGTCCATCTCTGAAAACTTTTTTTTTCTCTACGTGCAGAAACATTTGTCCATTGGCTGGTGTGAGTAACATCACTTCACAGAAAATCCAGTGGAACTTGAAGACGTTTCGGGTTGGCTCTGCGGACAGCGAACCGGCATGATGGATGTTTCAAACACTTGTTTTCAGGCCGCCCTCTGTACCGACACCGCACAGTAAATAAACAAGCTGATTTTAATGGTGTTCCCTTCACACCGCCCTGACCGCCGCTGCACCCACACAGTGAACCTGCCAATCTGGTGCCCTGCAGAGGGGCAAGATTTTTTGTTTATCTCCTCACACTCTGTCCATCTGTCAGTCTTCTGGCCTCTGCTCCAGCAGAGAGCCAGACCACTCATCATTCAGCATTCAGCGTTTTAAAGCCCTTATACACCTTGTTCTCTGGCCACTCACACACACACACACACACACACACACACACACACACACACACACACACACACACACACACACACACACACACACACACACACACACAGTCTTGTATTTCTATCCTTGTGGGGACCGTCCATTGACTCCCATTCATGTCTAGCCCCTAACCCTGACCCTTACCCTAACCCTAACCCACACCACAATAAAGCCTAACCCTAAAGAAATGTTTTTGCACTTTTACTTTTTTCAGTAACAACAACATGGTCAAGAAAACACTGTTTCTCCTACTTAGGACCGGTAAAAGGTCCCCACAAGGCACGTCGTTCCACGTTTTGCTATCCTTGTGGGGACATTTGGCCCCAACAAGGATAGAAATACGAGAACGCACACACACGCACACACACGCACACACACACACGCACACACACGGCACGGTAGTGCAGGAACCCTTGAATCTAGATCTGGAAAATGACCATTCGTAATACTTGAAAGGCGTCTGTTTCTGTATTTCTTTGACACTGGGTGAATCCACCAACGTTCAGTTTGATTTCACTGTTGTGCTCATGGAACTTAGAGAAGATTGAAGTAGACTGACCCGCAGCCTTTTCAAAGGGCCACTTTTTTTCCTGTCAGGGGTCACCAAGTTGTCCCAAGTCCTCTCCTGAACTGGCTTTCTCACCTTCTCATTGGCCTTCCGCTTCCCGTCTTCGGGAAGTTTTTGAGTGCTTCTCTGATATCGTTCTAAAAAAATTTAAGTCTAAAAATTCTAAGAAATGAAATTTCCCCTTGTGGGACTAATTAAGGCATAATGAATTAATCAATTCATTCATTCATTCATTCATTAAAACCCTGCACTGCTGTCATAGGAGGCAACATTTCACCGTCTCACCAAACTCCACTGAAAAACAGAACGATTGGGCAGGATTATCACAACAAGGAATCTGAAGCCACTGGAGCAGTGAAGCTGTGCCTTCTATGATCTTATTGAAATGACCATCAGTGTTTCAGCCTTTTAAAAAAATTCATAGTCGTTAAGCATGACATAAAATCACAACTTATATGTTAACAGTTTACACTTCACCATACACACTGTTCTCCTGGTGAATGGCATTTTTTCTTCCTTAAATATCAACCTGCTGGATTGAGTTGACCATCTGCCAGCTGTGCTGTTACACACATTTCCATACTTGAAGCTATTTGTTTTCCTATCAGATTTTCTGTAGGCTATGTACCTCTTTGTGTTACCATAGCGCCATCACTCTACACAATCTGTATGTTGCAATATTTTTATCATCTTTAGTAATAATGCTAATACTAATACTAATAATACTATTGCTATTACTATTACTATTACTATTACTATTAATAATACTAATAATAACAATAATAATAATATTAATGAGACTAATTCTTAAAACAAAACACATTAATACACATAAAAATATTCAAAACTATCAGTATTTTAATTTATCTTAATTCACTGTGTATTTCAGTTGACCCAATGTATGGAATTGTGTACAGATGTGAATAACTATAACTATATTTTTGACTGATGCCAAAATGCCAGCGTCCATCTTCCTCCATATGCTCTTCACAGGCATGGCATTTTCTGCCATATTTGGTGGCAGTTTTTCTTGTTATTTGTTCTCTTTATGTGAAAAAAAAACCAAATTGCAATCAAAAACATCATCATGGACTCAGTTTGGTTTCATAAATTGAAAAAGCCACATGATGAACCCTCGACACAGCGTCTTTGTTTGACAGCAGGAGCTAAAT
The DNA here is from genome assembly GCF_902148845.1 of Salarias fasciatus. Lineage (NCBI taxonomy): Eukaryota > Metazoa > Chordata > Actinopteri > Blenniiformes > Blenniidae > Salarias > Salarias fasciatus. Next base: position 24,929,645 of record NC_043745.1, read on the forward strand.
AATGTTATCAGGCTGGACTGATGTTATTGAGACGAACACAAGTCTCAGTGATGCTGATATTAGATATTAGATCCCTCTCGGACCGAATAATTGAAATAAATGGCAATATGATGCAGATCATCATTCGTCACTGTCACACAGACAACAGCATTGAAAGCAGCTTGATGTAAGTTGATAAAAAAAAAAAAATCCTTTTTTCTTCTGGTGCTTTTATGGGGATAAAATATAGCGTATCTCTGTGTGCTTCTACACTTGTGCAGCAGCTCAGTGAGTGATACTAATGGAGTGTGTGTCTGCACTCTGCTGCTTGTTCTATTGATTAATGTGTGTATGTGTGTGTGTGTGTTTTTTTTCTTTAAGTCCCTGCCTCGTCTCTTTTTTTTTCCTGTCTTTTGTCCATGTTTCAAAAACTGAGATGGGTTGCTATGGAGACCAGGATACATTTGTGAAAAGGAAGTGGAAAAACATAGAAATGTGCACGTTGAGGATCAGGCTGAGGCTGAAAGTGTGTCTTTCTCATCTGACTTTGTAACGAGCCTCATCCAATCACTCTTCTGTTGTTTGTGTTTGCAAAAAAAATTTCTGCAATATTAATGAAAACCTTCAGGCTGCTTGATACCTGAGTGTGCTGGCCAACCTTTGTTCATCACAGACAAACTCAGGGTGTGATCTTTCACGTGTTGACAGGGGTTAAGCGACTCGCCAGTGATAATACAGCCGTTCCAGGCACTCCATCACCTGATAATCACATTACACTGGTACTCCATTGCTTCCACTCGCTTCTGGTAATCTTGTTAAATTCCCTGTGATTGGGCCTGCAGTGACACAGACGGATGACAGGGAGCCGGCCGCCCCGCCGAGCCGAGCCCTCTCCATCTCTGCCGGAAGGTTTTTCAAGTGCATCAAGCTATTGTCAGGTAACCATGGAGCTGCACCGGCACACAGGTAGAGAAAGGCACAGGTAGCTCTAATAAAAGCCACGTCCATTTGCTGCTGACACAGATGGAATAAAGGGGCCAAAAAAACTGCACTGAATTAGGTTTTTATTCACTCTGTATTTTTTTTTTCTTGATGTTATTACTTTTTTGTAAGGTAGATTATATTACAGCACAATGGCTGCTCCCTACTCCATTAAAGTAAACATGCCTACCCCTCTTCATTTTTTAATTTTTTGTCTCCTTTTTAGTTGCCACCAAAGCCTTGTGATCGAGTTGCTGTGCTGCCCTCTGGTGTCTAATTGCTAACATGTTTTCATTTAACACAGGGAGGCATGCTGATTGCTTCACATACAGGAATATAAGAACACTGAGGACACGAGCATGAATATTTCATAATTTCCTATCATAGTCTAAGAGGTGAAGTTCAGTCATTTTCCCAGAGTGGATCATTTAGATGCTTAGCCTGACAGGTAGTTTAATTAAAGTAAAGTTCTGCCCTGCAGCCACTGAGAGGAAACCAGCACTCATTTGTCATGTGCTGGACTCACTGACATGTTATTTATTATGAATTCTATTCAGCCACAAAGCCTCACACTGAAATGAGACTTGTTTTGAGCGGAATCAGTGTCTATAAGAAAATCATACTTTAAATCATCATTATTTCTTCTAATATGAAAAAGACAAAAGAAGGTTTGATTACAGTTTTTATTAGAATGAATAGCAGCTACTCAGGGATGTTCATGAAATCCTTTTGATAACTGAATTTAGTTCTTTTCATGTGTCCCTGTGTGCAAAAACACAGTGGCATCATTTGGCACTGAAGTCCCTGTCCTGTTCTGTTCCTTTCTTTCTTTCTTTCTTTTTCTTTTCCATGACAGTGAATCAAACCTGAAAACACTGCGACTTTATGAAGTCAGGAGACACAAAGTTGGTGTCAGCAGATGGTTGAGGAAGAAGTGTTCAAAGTGATCGGTGAAAAACACAGTGAACCCTATTTTATGCTGGTAAATATCGCTGTGCAGCTCAGTCATGTACTTAAATGACACAACTGAGGTTAACATGTTGTAATATGGATAACTGTCAGCTTTTCTTTCTGTTTAAACCCCAAGAAGGTTTTCTTCCAATGAAATGGTTCCAATTTAATGGTGTGGCAAAACACACACACACACGCACACACCAAAGATGTGATCGTGTGTGTGGAAGGAATCTTAATGTTTAATTTTGAATATTGAGAAACTGGTGAATGTGCAGCGTGACAGAACAAATGAAAAAGACCCATGCGTACATCAGGGGGGTTTTTTTTCATTCTTTTTTTAAAATCATTAAAATCACGAGAACCTCATTCCTCCTCAAAATGAGATCTGCTCATCTGACAGAATGATAAAACACTTGTGAGTCTCTAATAAGTGTGTCCCCATCTGATGGGCCCCGGGTCCTCTTGACCCTGGGGACCAATTTGAGTGGTGCACAGCACATGGTGCGACGCTGAATTATCTCTGCCCTCCCCCAGCCTCCCACCGCCGCCGCCGCCGCTGCAGAGGGGCTAAGAGGCAGGCGGATTAGGGGTTCAGTTGTCTTGGCAACTCAAGATGCCATCTGTCATGTGTGTGCTGATCCGCATCGTGTAGCTGAGACCTTGTTTTAATCAATCGCCTTCTCAATGCCTGACAGACCTCATGTTCAAATACGAGAATTAACCAGAAAGGTGGAGCGATAGGGTGGATATTCATGAAAATGTTATATGTAGATGGAATTGTATTGAGCCATCTTTGGGGTTTTAAAATGTTGATTTTTTTTTTTTTTTGGTGAGGGGTGTTTCATTTTTGAGAAATGAGCCGCTGCGCCAGCTTGTACCATGTGGTTCAATTTTACAACACAGGCAGCGTTCCAGATGCCGCAGGAATCTTTATTAAGTCAGTGTGCTGCTTCTGACTCATTGTTAAGTTGGTTTAACAGGTCTTTAAAACGTCATCAGTATGTCCGCTATACCTTAGCAGCTCAAAGACCCTCACAGCTTCTGCAACAAAGACAGGATGTGATTCACAGGCCGCTCGCACTCTCAGAAAAAAGAAAAAAGGAAAAGTCTTTCCAGGCAACAGTTCACTGAAAATTGGCTGTTTTTTTTCTCTTGAATAAACTGTTTTGAAATGTAATATGGGTGTATGATGTGAGACTCATGCAGCAGCACATTCTCATAAATATTCCCAATAGTGGAGGTCAGATGAACGCTAACAAGTGCAAATGAGCAGGAGGCAGCAGGGAGGCGTGCTGGCAGAGGGAAGGGGAGTGTCTGACAGACGCAGCAACACCAGGGACTTAACACTCCAGAGACGGGCTGCAAATGAACCAGCAGCCACACACACACACACACACACACACACAAACACACACGCTCACACACGTGTGTCCACTGTCTACCTGATCGATCGAGGCCCTGAAGCTGCTTTCTGCTTTCTGTTACGAGTGAATGAGTGAAAAGCATAAATACGTTGGAGGATGTGTGATTAACGTCCAATTCCTCCGGGCAACAGTAATGACATTATTGAATGCACAATAAATAATTACAGCTCATCTGCAAATTTTAATTCAGTCTAATAAGGACCTGAAATGAACCCTTTATATGCCATTGAGGCGCAGTCCAAACGAAACTGAAGACATTGGATATTTACAAGGCATAAATATCTGGTTCACAAGCAATCTCTCCATTCTCATGCAGCTAACGTTGACCAGATTGATGAATTGACTTTTTTGAGAGTGAAAAACACACACTTGTACAAAAGACGTATTTTCAAATTTAAATCCAGGCTTTTTGCTCTTCATAATTTCAATCCACACTTGCTTTTCAAACTGTTCATATTTGATATTATCTGCTCAGATTTTGTTTGAGGAAAGCCTCAGTTTTCACTTCAACTATTTCAAATTTAGTAAATGAAAATTAAAACATCTTGAGTTAAATGAAACTATAACAACTGCAGTGCTGAAAATGTCAGGACAGTGTGAAAAACAGAAACAGGAAACTATTATTTGCAAACAACACCAAAGCTGTATGGCAGCTACTGAACTCGAATAGAAATAAAAACTCGGTCATTGTGTCAAAATGTTCCTTTATATTATTTAATTGATTGAGGCTGAATACAAAAGACTACGATTGGATCAAACCCCTGACAATGTTTTCTGAAAACTGAACAGAGGAGGAACATTTTTCAGTTTTTCACTAGTGCACAGTTCAAAAGCTAAATCTTAGAGCTTTCACATTAGCAGTCCACACATCTTTTAAGGCATTATCGTTTCTTATCAGTAAGTAGAGGCTGCATATGCATCAGGGAAGATCTGATTTACTTCAACAAGATACCAGTGAACCACATAAAGTATCCAGCTCAACTACATGGCTTCATAGAAGACAAGTCTGGGGACTTCCTGCAGTCTGCAACTTTCACCAGCTCTTAAAATTGACACTTGAAAATGTGACGAAGATTAGGAAGCAAATAGGAATAAAAAACCATTCGACCACACAACTCTCACGCCACCTGAAAATTGGGTGATTTATTGGTGCTCAAGGGTAAAATATGGTTCAAGCTCTGCGAGAGGAGCTCATGTTTCAGCACAGTGATGCAAACTGACTGAATCCCCCCCCCCCCCCCCCACGTGAACCAGGGTCTGAATCCCTCCTCACAGTCCATCTGCCTAAAGTATCCTTTCCTCTCCTTCTATCCCCTAAGCCCAACCAGAATAGCAGAACGTCTCCACCTCTGAGACTGGTTCTGCAGGTTTATCCCCGTTAAAAAGGGACTTTCTCCTTTGCAACATCGCCTATACTTGCTCATGTTGGGGTTTTCTCAGTAAAAGTGCCTTGAGATGTATTTTTGTTGTATTTGTCACTGAATTGGAAAGAACTGAACTTCTGGTTCTCCTGGTTTAGAGGATGCATAATCTCAGTTACATTTTCCATGCACTGACACCTCATTTGTGCCAAAAGTAAAGCATATATTGGACATCAAAAACTTTTCTCTATTAATGTAAACTTGTGCATGGAATGTGTTGCCATGGAAACCAGGTTTCACTCCTTGGTAGTCAGCCACTGCTAACAGAGATACAATTCAACTTCAAGTTTGACTAAAATGACTGTATTGAATTCGGAGTTTACCTTGTACATTTTTTTTTCCCTCTCTCTTTTTAAAACTTGACAAAAGTATATCCGCTGTGGCGAGTATTTATTGTGTTCTTCACTGTTCAAAGGCTGTAAGTTGACACCAGTTGCAGGCGTGTAGACTGAGCAGGGAGGCAAAGTGACGGCCCCTGTTCTCCACCCTGCGTGTGCTCAGATGTGAGGAGCTGAGGGCGATGAACATCTGGTTGTGAGTGATGTGTGAGAGGAAAAACACTCTCCACAAGACGCCGTGAAGGTTCAGAGATAAAGACACATCTTGGTGGAGGATCTTGCGGTTCCTGTGAGTTTTCTGTGAGTACATTTGTCATTCCTCCATCTATTTTGAATACGATGATACACTGATGAGCTTCTCATTCATACGTGTGCGTATAAAGTTTTTGACATCAGTGGTTTGTATTGTAAAATATGTTATATTTGATGAAAATGACAACAGGATCATCAGAAAGTAGATAATGTTTTCACATTTATTCAAACTGAGTTCTATGACAAGTGAATTTGAGCAATTTCTGTACGTTACAGCACTAATGTTGGGTTGTTTTCACTTTTAAAAGTTTCAGTGATGAACAAGTGTTTTTTTTAAATCCATTTATTAACAAACAGATGTCATCATATCATATCTTCTGAAGAAAGCATTTGTCTGAAGATGAGATTGAGGAATGAGTTTTCACGTAGGAAAACTCACTGTCTCACTTCGGAGGCGACACACTTATGATTTATTTAAACTACTCTGAAAACAATCAATGTCACATTTTCCCCTGATATCTCTGCCAAAATAGAATTTTATTGGCTTTTACTGGAACGGGAGAACAGAGTGTCTCTTCTGTTCAGGGTGCATAAACATCAGCAGGCGATAGACCTTTTCATCCTGTGTTGATATGAGGTTTATTTAGTCTAGAAGCGGCTGAGGGGAAGTCGTGGGGTGAGTGTCAAGCTACAGCCGAAACCTACACTTCAACTGTGTTGAAATTCAATACCTGTTATTCATTCAGCAGTTTTACATTTCCCCTGTTAAGCTGTTACACTCAAACAGACACCTGAGACAGCTGATGGAGAAAGAATCTGCTACCAGCAGCGCTTGCGGAGTTTCACTTGAACTTATTAATCTTGATATTTTTATGAATAGTCCTTTCAAAAAATTGACACTGAGAATAAATGGGGGGAAAATAGAAGAGTAAAATGCACAAAATACACAAGCCTGGAGGCTGGAGTTAAAGATTTTTTATTTTAAACGGGAGTTTGATTGTAGGAAGAAAGTGTCTTTTAAACCGTAAATCTTTTCACATTTTTGAAAAGTAAGCTGTGTCGGGAGGCAGAATTTTGTTAACTAGTTGTGAAGTTGGTTGTTTACCAGACACGAGCTTCGGTGTCATTCTGTGCAGACGCCAGCGCTGGAGCCGTGCTGAAAGCCACATGCGGCCAAACCATCAATCACTTTGTCATCTGACACACAGCACATGCTGAGGCATTCACGCCACAGCCTCTGCTCAGGTCCGTCCTTCTGTGCACGTCTTTCAGGTAGCCTGGGTTGTAATCTTCGCTCTCTCCCCCTTAATGGCCGGCTGGATGGTAAAGATGCTCACTTTTACTGTGCGAAGACAATCAAAGGCTGTGAAACATCACAGAAGCAAGACTCACGGTGGAGGTATTAAATGTTGTGCCAAGTAAATGAGGTGGAATAGAAACATCGATACGTGCGCAGGCCTGCGTGTGAGCGTGCACGTTTAAAGGGGGCGACCGCCCAGCTCTGCAGGAGTATAAAGGCCGCCAGTGTCTGAGAGCCGGGCCGCTCTGACCTTTGCCTCCCCTTCCCAGCAGAGCCGTCCTGAAGCGGAGGTGTGAATCTTGCACTTGGATGTTTTGTTAGAGACAGAGGCTCTCATGCCCCGGTGGTCAACCTGTAATCCGGCCTGAAACGTTGGCAGGCTGTGCCCTCCACGTACACCTCGTCTGTGGCCCATGTTTGCACGACCTGTTTACAAAAAAGTCTTTTCACCGTGTCCAGTCAGAACCGTGTTTGTACAACCTGGATTCTCTGACATGCATATTGTGTGGAGGCCTTGCTTTGCCTCTTCTCTAATGTCGCTGCAAGGCCAATTTCTGCTGATGTGGGGAAACTGGACGTCAATATGGGTGGCGAGTTTTAGCTTTGACCCTGAGACGCTGGCATAAAGCCTGTGCACAGAGGGAGCAGAAATAAATCTTCTCTTTATTTCAGTAGAAATGTGAATCCAACAAAGAAAAAAAAAACACCCACAAAAACTTTGTCTTATTAAAACAATGAAGAGAAGGCCGGGTTATGAAATGTTACAGAAATTTCAATCGTCAATCCTTCAAATGGATAGTTGAGGCATTTTTTAAGTGAAGTCATGAAAACGATTGCCAGTCTCAGTTTTCTCTATTGGCATTGATATCTATTAATATCATTTCCATATCTTGCAGATTTCTTTCAAAGGAAACATTTTATCCATGATTACATTGCTTTAGTTTGTTGTTGTTTTTTTTATCCACTTGTGTTCACATTTTTGCTGTATTCACAAAGAAAGAAATGCCCATTTCTTAATGAGTCAGTTCTTGTGTTGAGTAGATATGATGAAATGATCCAAACAGAGGAGAAGGCGTCTAAAGTTTAACTCAATAGCAAAAGGTGGAAGGTTGAAATGAGCGAAATCTGACATCTCTACAAAGTATTTGTACTTAATGGTGTTGTCTTTTTTGCTACTTTAAGTATCAGGCATTCATTCAGGTAGATTTACTTGCCTATCAAGCCTCTCAGATAGAAATGACTGGAGACCTGTCATCACTGGATTTTTTTTTTTTAACCTGTCCTGTCCAGCATGGAAGCAGCAGAATGGAAGACTGGCTGCTGTTTTGTGCCCGACAAATTTGCTCTTCCAAGAGGAGCTTAAAAATATATAGCTTATCTTGTAAACATGCTTTCTTAATTTATTTCATTTATTTTGAGTACCGATACATGATATTGTTGGACTGACAGGGGGACAGAAAGACAGGTAAAAGACAGAAAAGTGGAAGAACGTAGAAGACAGAAACTTGTGAAAAAACAAGCAAACAACAACACCAACCAAAAAAAGAGCGACTTATAGCTTTTACCTGACTTATGTTATTGAAGAACAGACCTACCAGAGATTAGTGAGCGCTGATGATTAGCTTTTGAATCGATCGTCTCTACAGCTTCAGCCTGTTCTGGGTTGATGGATACAATCCCAGTTGACTGAAGGCGAATGATGAGAACGTCCTGGACACGTCACCAAGCCATCAGACAATTTATTCTCACCAGTTAAAGGTGCATTAAGGAGTTTTACAACCTTAAAAATACTTATTTTCCACCATAAATATGTTACACATTTTTAATGATGTGTACAATGCGCCCTGACATATTCATTACAAGAACCTCTAACAGCGCTAAATTGTCACTTGAAAGTTGCAGTGCCGGTCCGGCACCAGCATTTTTTTGGGGAGAATTTGTTCAGTTTCGCTTTGTCCGCCATTACTCCGCCAGATGCTTAGTGAGCAACAACTGAGCAGGAGCTTCCAGAAAGTAAGAAAAGACTGGCTTCTAGCACTGCCACAGCTCCAGCACAGACTCCACCAGGTAAAAGAAACTTAAAGCTTACTTGAGCGCTTCTAAACGAGCGAAGACGGAGTCCCCCTCTTCCGTGCACGGGAGCCACAGGGACGAGTTTTTCACTAAGCTGCGTTACGCCCAAGGCCTGCAGGGGGCGCTGTTTCGCATAAAACGTGCAAACTCCTTAAGGCACCTTTAAATTTTGAACTAGCCTCACATCCCTAGCGAGAACATGCAAACTTCACATAAATAGGCCCAGGCAGGATTCAAACCCACAACCTATTGCTATGAGACACACTTCTGGGCAGTCCACTGGACTGGCCGTGTGCTGGTGTGGATATAACAGGGGTCAGTATGAAGGAAACAAATCTGTACTTTCATCAGAGGCTTTTGGAATGATTGTGCAAAAGAAAAAACTTAAGTTAAGCTCAAGTAAGATCAAAATCTACCAAACTTTTAGACTCACACTAGAACCATGATACGAAACGGTGTCAGTGTCTCAAACAGCATCATAAGTGCATCAAACAGGATTGCTAGCTGTTTTTTTCAGCTCTCTTGACTTGCTGCACCTGAACATAACCCAGGATACCCCTGTGGAAGCTAATGCTGCATGCTCAGGCTCACGTTACTGACATTTGACGAGGGAAAGTGAATGTTCTATGTACTGTTTATATCCAACACAAATTGTCCATATACATATCATTTCCCAGTATGAGTATTGTTCAGTCATTTGTGTTACCTAAAGCAACACACCTCCACCATCATGCAGCTTCTCATGTTGTTTTTCTCCATACTTATTTTCAGTGTGGATATTTACTTTATAATAAAGCTTTAAAATCAGCCATGCGGCACAAATGTGCGTGTAAAGTGTATGTTGGCGAGCAGACCCAGTGACCCGATGCATATGTTGTCGTCCTAATAGTGGCTGATTAGCGGAGAGGGTTCCTGGCAGCCAGAGCATGTCTCTGCATGGGGCTGAGCTTTACGATGGAGGCAGCTCTGGGAACAGGGCAAATGAGCCATGCAGCAGCACCAGGAGACCGGCTCAGGGCTCCGACTGCACATCTTATTAAACACACGTTGCCTGCAGTCAGTCAGTTTAATCCCTTTGATTAATGGTTGTGTGTATTGCCTGCTTGTCCACACATGGCAGCTGATGTGGCCAGTGAGATGGTTTTCAGCATGTTTTGTTGTTCTAGCATTCTCACTTTGAAGAACCCACAACCGCTATCTTTAACTGTATTATATTATATTATCATTATGCTTATTCACTGTTTTTACTTTTACCGACCAATGTAACATCTTGAAGCCCTCTGAGGCAACTGTTGTTGTGATACTGGGCTATACAAAAATAAATTGATTGATTGATTGATTGATATATTGTAGTGATTGTGTGTAGTGTTCTTTAATGATCATGAAATGATTGGTATTGATTTCAAATTAAGTTTACTCATCAACAAAGCACCGCATAGTCTTGTTTGAGACTGAACACTTTGTGAACCTGCACGGCCCCTCAGGTCTGCAACGACTTTCCATTGTTTTGGATATTTCTGAAAAATATAAACTGCATTGAATCATTTAATCCTACACAAAGTAAAGAAGTGGAGTGCAATCATAAGTGCAATTACTCTTTTTTTATTTCATTTAATTATTCATTTTAGAATGTGTTCATCATTCAACACAGTGTTTTCACAAATTAAATCTACCTTTAACACTTTTAACACCTTTACCTGTAAGAACTGATAAAATTCCATCCACAAGCAAGAATCACAGACAGTGTCGTCATCAAAAATATATCGTGGGATCAGATTCCTTTTCTGTGTTTTCTGGAGTGTAAACTTTCCTCAATTTATAACTAAAATAAAACCAGAATTACAGTGTTTTCTTTCTTTGATTCTGTCACAACTTAAGACAAACATAGACCTGCCGGATTTGATGAATTCAGGGAGCGTCAGAAAACCTTGACCCAATAATACTTTTTGATCCATTTGATCAAATTGATTTTGAACATTTATTTTGAGTGAATATTTTGTCACTACAGTTGTTCACAGAACTAAAACATGCTTAGTTGCAATACTGTGAGAATAAGCACTGAAACTTAAGTGGTAAAACAATGGTGAGATCTTTTTTATTGTGGTTTATAGATGGTGACACAGATCAAAAGAGAAGTGACTGAGATTCGAAGGTGGATGTTTCGAGATGGACCAAGAAGCACAGAGGGACAGCTCATGTCTGACAATTGAACATGAAAGTGAGAGAAATGAGGGTGCAAACACTTGGTCATGAATGTAGGAACAGTTGCCTATAATACCTAAAATGTAGCTAAAAACACAGTGAAGATGGTTTAATCTGTTCAATCAGTGGAGAAGTGCTAAATCTTTTAAATTTTAGCATAAAAATAGCTGATGGTGGTCTGTTAACCCCATTTAAAAAATCAAATGGCTAAATGTATGTACAGTGACAGTGAGGAAAAAGTACAAGCTCATCTTGTGAGTTGTAGTAAAACTGTAAACTAAATATTTCGGTGAAATTGAAAACATGTAAAGTAAAAGCACTTCACTATAAATATAGGAGATCAGTGAAGAACAGATACGTAGGAATGGAGTTTTGACTTTCCTCTATACATCTTGGACTGAATCTGGAGAAACATTTAAAAAAAAAAAAAAACCCACAACAATCTGTAATAACGAACTCTTCCATCAGGCACCCTGGAGCTGAAGCATGGACAGTGAAGTGGGAGCGATGGACGGCAGTCTCGACAGTCCTCTGAGCCCAAGGCAGCTAACTGGACTGGGGATGAGCTGTCTACTTTCCCCAAAGTACAAGCACTCGGGGCCGGGCCTCGCCAGTCCTCAGGAGTACAACCAGTGGCTGCCTTACCGCCATGACGCAACCTTGCTTCCCATGAAGGAAGATCTGGCTTTTTGGCTAAACACCATCATAGGTGAGGAATGTCATCTTTACTATAAACTAGTAACATCTGCAAAATGAATCATACCATCTAATAAAAGATAAGAGTGAGAAGGCTGCTGGCATGTTTGGTGAAAACGACACTTTGACCTATTTCTGCAGTGTCTCGCTATGGAGGTAACTGTTGCAGAGGCTTCAGGGAAAGGGATGTTTCTTCCCACATTTCTTCATTGTCAAAAAAGTACATAAAGGCTGCACATGCCACAACCTGCCGGCTGCCACAACAACTTCTGCCTGCCTCAACTGACGAGAAAGAAAAAAGTACATGGAAACAGCTTTCACGCCAGTGAATATGACATCTGAAGACATTTGAAGCAGAAAAAAAATACATAATTAGTCACAAGTATCTTGTTTTTGGACCAAAACTAATGGCTGTACTTTGAAGCTTCAAAGCTTTTCTCAGAAGAAGCATTCCTGTGGTCATGAGTGGTATGTTGTCAACCTGTTAATCAGAAAGACATCTGAGGGAGTGTGGTCCATTTACTGTACAGTATATGGAAGGGAATATGACTAATACAAATTTATAATTGTCGTTGGTCGATTTGTTTATGTTAATTTTTATAAAGACAAATATTACAAAGACTGAAGAAGAAATACATGCAAGATAGTTACTAGGTATAGGACAAATACTCTGTCCTCGGTCTTCAACGGGGATTCCTCCCAGTGGGACATGCCTGGAACACCTCCCAAGGGGAGGACTCCAGGAGGCATCCTTAACAGATGCCCGAGCCATCTGAGCTGGCTCCTCTCGATGTGGAGGAGTAGTGGCTCTACTCCAAAGGTCCTCTCTTATGACTGAGCTCCTCACCCTATCTCGAAGGGAGCATCCAGCCACCCTACGGAGGAAGCTAATCAGTCATAACCCAAAGCTCATGACCATAGGTATGGGTGGGGGCGTAGATTGACCGGTAAATTGAGAGCTTAGCCTTTTGACTCAGCTTCTGTTTCGACATGACGGACTGATACAATGACTGCTTCACTGCAGACGCTGCACCGATCTGCCTGCCAATCTCACGCTCAATCCTTCCCCCACTCGTACAACAAAACCCCAAGATATTGCGTCCTTCCACTTGGGGCAAAATCTCTCCGCCGACCTGAAGAGGGCAAGCCACCTTCTTCCAGTCGAGGACCATGGCCTCAGAAATGTAGCTGCTGCGAACCGCCCCAGTGCATGCTGCAGGTCTGGGTTCAATGAAGCCAACAGGACAACATCGTCTGCAAAAAGTAGACACAGAATCCTGTGGTCCCCGGACCGGACCCCCTCTGGCCCCTGACTGCAAATACATTTTCTGTCCATAAAAATGACCAACAGAACCGGTAACAAAGGGCAGCCCTGTCAGAGTCCATCAGGTCCGACTTACTGCTGGCAATGTGGAACAGACTCCTGCTTCGGTCGTACAGAGACGGGATGGCCCTTAACAAGGGGCCCCGCCTCCATTCTCCCAAAGCACCCCACACAAAGTAACAAGAGGGACGTGGTTGAACGCCTTCTCCAAATCTGCAAAACACATGAACTGCTCGGGCAAACTCCCTTGAACGTTCGAGCACCCAATGGAGCGCATAGAGCTGGTCCAGTGTTCTACAACCAGGACGAAAACCGCAGTGTTCCTCCTGAATCCCAGGTTTGACCATTGTAATACTGGAAGAAACTTTCCTGGGGATGCTGAGGAGTGTGATCCCCCACAGCTTGTCCTCACTGAAAACGTCAGATTAGAGCATTTTAATTGGGGGGGGAAAAAAAAAAAGCTAATTTCATCACTATGTTTTAATCTTGTATTGTGTTCATGTGTGCTCTCAGGAGTGGAGCTCACAGCAGACAATCTGATGGAGAGGCTGGATAATGGCGTTCTCCTCTGTCGGCTGGCACAGCTGCTCCAGGAACAGATGATTCAATCCAGCAATGGAAAGGTGCTGCACCCACACGAGCCGATACACAAAGAACACTCAAAAAACTCAGATCAAACTAATCTGCCATCACTTACGCCAAGCCAAACGAAGTGAAAATACTTCACGAAAATCTTAAATTGGCCGTTTCAGTGGCTGTTTTTTGCCGGCTGTGCAGATGTATTGAACTGCAGGAAAGCTGCTGAGTCAAATCCTTTTGACTCAGCAGAACAGAAAGAAGACCTACAGAGCTCCAAGCGTGAAATCAGGTCAGACCTGAGGGTGGCAGTGAGACCATAGCTGCCCGAGGCTGCTCCTGTTTATTCTACTAAAACACATTTTGTTACAGCTTGACAAGTATTTCTTTAAATTGTCTTTCATGCATATCAAAAACTTGGGAGGATTTCTCTTTAACTGTGAGTGTTTATATTCAAACACTGGTTTGATTTTAGAGATGGTGTGTGTGAAATTAATCTCTGTAAAGTATCTGTGTGTGTGTACTCTGAAACAGTTATTAGGCCACTGAGAAATGAGGGGACAAGTTTCTACAGCGGACTCAGGACCTGTGGTTGTGTGTATGTGTTGAAAACAATTACAGCCCTTTGTGAGGAGAGTGATCCGCTGGCGAGATGACGCAACTTCGGGATCATTTTTCGCTCGAGACAACACTGCCAACTTTCTCTACTGGTGTCGAAAGATTGGCATTGATGAGGCTTATCTCTTTGAGTCTGAGGATTTGGGTAAGTTGAGAGAGGCGATGGCTTCCTGCATTGCCTTGTCGTGAAGCTCATTCTTTTTTTTGTTTTTCTTTCAGTAATGGAATGCTCTCAGTGAATTCTTGCTGTGCAGCACCTCTATTATGCTCCCAATTCAGTTAATTAAGTTAACACTTCTTTTTCCAGGTACTTGTGCGTGACTTCAGTAGTCCATTATTGTTATGAGAATGTCCCATGATCCGTTTCAGCCCTCTTCAGGCCTCTAATTGCCTTTAAATCACAATGTCACAATCTTTCTTTTTCTTTTTTAACAAGCCACCAGTCAACAACAGAGCCGTGGCTGACAGATTAACAGGCAGATTTGATTTAGCAAACTTTCCGTAGCATCACTGAAGAACTGGATGCGTAAATGTTTGGTTTAACATTTACTCCAACCATTTATAGTCTAAACAATTTGATCCAGAATGTATTTTTTGCCTGTTAAAAATAAATTATACATGCATCCTGTTTGTTGTGAATGGCGGGTGCTGTACTGACAACCCCGTTTAATCATTTAACCTTAATTTCAAAACTCATTTCAGTACTTTTTTAAGCAGAGTGCTTCTATTCTGTTCTGCTATGAGGTGTAAAATGAAATTAGTCATTCAGTACATACATTTTTTAAGCCTTGAATCGATTACCCAATGTTTGAATCATTTCACTGAAGTGCAATATTTGAAGGTGAACGTTTCATTCCTTGATGGCAAGTGAAAAAAAAATACATCTGTGCCACACATTATATATGCATGTTTTCAGAATCACTGTATCATTTCACACTCATCTCTTCTACATGTGTTATATTTGCATATCTGAAGATGCAACAGCTTGCAACCTTGTATTTAGCATGCTGTATCATTAAATCCACAGTACGCCTGCCTGCAGTCTTCCTTGGGCATGTCAATGCAAGGCGTCACATGCGTGAGAATGATAATGTGCAGGTTAATCCCCACCAACAATAAGCCCCCCTTCAGGCGAAGCACTTCACCTAACTTACTGAATGATGAGTGGAGTTCCCTCACCGTACTGTGATAGGTGTCAGTTTGCTGCCTCAGCAAGACACAGGCGCATGATACACACTTCTCTTTTATCTGGTGGAGGTCGTTTACAAACGAGTGATGTTTGATTTGTAATATTTTTATGGCAAAGTGTGGAGAGCGTATCCTGAATTTCAGCTCTCAGCAGAAAAAGTGTATGTCGATGATGGATGAGTGATTAGATGGAGGATGAGCTGAACTTGTAAATGTGCAGGCTCTCACGCTCAACCAGTCATAATTTTAACATATCATTTGTGCCTTTTTTTTTCTCATTCAAACTGAGTAAATAGAATGCACTTCTCATTTCTCCCTGCATGGAGGATAAAGCTTTCATGCCCTTATGCCCTCAGCTGCACGCATACAGCAGAACCCACAGGAATTCCCACTCTGCTTCAAAGAAAGGGATGCATAATAGCTGCAGCTGCCATTATATTTTGACAAAAGCAGAAGTTTATCTCAAAAAATCATCTCTTCTTTCGTGAGCAACTTTTTTTTTTTTCTCTTTTTCTGTTCGTCTTGCGTGCTTCATGAAGTCCTCCACAAGCAGCCGCGGGAGGTGTGCCTGTGCCTGATGGAGCTGGGACGCATCGCAGCCAGGTAGCTGAATAACAATCAGCAGTCCATCTATACACACTGTGTGTACTAAAACCAGTGATATTCCTTGGGTGAAGCATTTCTTTTTCTCTCAGTGATGCATCAGAAAATTTGGAATTAAAAAGTCACAGTTTTTGCTTTTAACTTTTCTATCTTTCAACTTAAATATTTTTAACTGACTTTAAATATAAAGTCTGTGAGAAATTATTAGAAATAAGCTATAATTCAATTCAGGTTTTTAAATACCAAATTAATTCCTCACCACATAAAAGAGGCAAATTTGAGCGTTCAAGCAGGTTATCAAACATTACATGTTTAAATGTTTTTCAGGTATCTCCCCGCTCAGGGCCTGTAACAAGTAATCAGGTTCCATCATGCTTCTGAGAATTTTGACGGCCTGTGCATTTAAATCAGGTCTTTTAGAGCACAGATGAAGGGATTGCTCAGGCTCCCGATAAGATTTTCAAACAGTTTACCTTTTAAACTTTGGTGATTTTGACGTTATAACAACACTTGCAAACAAAATGAACAGCTGTTGTGAGACATGTAACTCTTGATGGCTTTAACATCCAAAACAAAGCTGGGCCAGCACAATGCATGTTGGATAGATGTGGCGTTTCACCAGCTGAAAATAGGTATCGTGGGAATTGCTCTCCAGTGTTTATGATCTGCTGTGGGGTTGCCTCTAAAACTTGTCACACCCTGTATTTATTCCTTTGACAGGCTTGGTTTGCATTGAATTTAGACTTCAAGCATCAAATGAACTGAACGACAGTGTGTATTCAGATGGCAGCGTTCATATTTCCACCGACCAAGTTCAACAGGGTTCATTTGAATTGGATTTTTTTAAGAGAGAACACACTTGAAAATATCCAGTGAGTGAACCTTTAGACCAGAGGTGTCAGATTTAGTTTAAGGATCGACTTCTATAGTAATATTTCTTCATTATTTCATTTCGTCAGCTGCCACTGAGTACCAGTGAGCTCTCAGGGTTAAGTGTTGTGTCTGCTCAACTTGTGAAACTCGTAAATAAAGTGTGCATATGAGTGAATCAGAAACAGCTGGTATTTTAAAGTTTTATTTGACTTTTTTTTTAAGTTTTGCAAACTAAACCAGCAGGCTGAAGTGGACTGTTTGGCCTACGGACCTTGTGTTTGACACCCCTCCTCTGGGTGAAAAGAAATGCTAATTTACCTGTTTTTTTTTTTAAGCTTGCACCATTTCTATTTCAACAGTCCTTCCATTACTTCAACTGACTCTTTAGTTTTTCATAAATATGTCTTTTTCTTCTGATTGTTGCAGAAGCTGCATTCACATTTCTTTCAATAATGAGCAAAGATTTTTGTCTGTGTTCTGAAGCAATCCTGCGCTTAATTGCTATTTTTCACCCACTCTGAATTCATGCTTATTCAACTCACAAATGTACCCAGGTATCCTCAGTCGTTATGTTCCCCGATCTGCAAATCATATTTCTCTGTAGGATTACTGACATATGTTGCCAAACTTTGTTTTCAGATACGGAGTGGAACCACCAGGGCTGGTGAAGCTGGAGAGAGAGATCGAAAGGGAAGAGGCGGAATGCTTATCTCCATCGTCCCCTCTCGCATTCTTTCCTCCCGCATCACTGTATTCGCCGTCGCAATCATCCCTTCCGCCAGACCCCTCTCCCCCTCCCTCGCCTCCCCCTCCCCCCCTCGCTCCGAGCACGGCCTCTGCGTGTCAGCCCCTCGCCGCCTCCCGCGCCTCTGATCTTCCATCAGCCACAACAAACCCCGTACCTCCATGTTTATCCCCTCCTCAGTCCCTCGCAGCCTCTAACCTCTGCACAACCACCGTCTCCACACAAACACCTTTGTTCTCTCCTTCCTGCACCACCGACACACCTGCCGCAGCTCCTCAGTCTGTATCCACTCCAAGCCAAACCTCAGTATCCACAGCCAAAGTCTGCACGGCCGCACCAATCACCCGCCCCCCCACTGCCTCCCCACCTGCGGCCCCGGCTCCTCGATCCTCCACAAAATCCACAATCCGGAGGACCACGGGCGCCACCAACATTCTGGATGATTTTGTATGCGTTTCATCTTTTCATTTTTTTCTGTGCATACACGTCAAAAACGTACATTTTTACCTGACACGTCTGCTTTGACTTTCTTCTCCAGGTGAGAAACATTGTTGAAAACCCCTCCTGCAGCTGTCCTGTCAGATTTGTGGTTGAGAAGCAGCCCAAAGGCTGCTACCGCATCGGGGATAAAGTTCTATATATACGTGTAAGTATCCTGACGCAAAGCCGTTATCTTTCAAATCGATGTCACATATAAATGTGCTGCACTTCATTCATCTAGCATCCACCGTACCTCTGCTCCAAAACTCACGAGTGCTATATTGTTGGTCATCTCCTCACCCTTACATGTCTTCCATCAGTCGTTCCTAGAGTTCCACATTAAAGTGACCTTCTCAAACCGGTTGGTTCAGTTTCCCCTCACTGACCCAGAAATATGGAAATGTCAATTTTTCCACCTGGGCTGGCAGTGCCTGAATCCACTGCTAATAAAATGTCCTACTAAATGTGGAGGTGTGCGCCATAATTTGTGGGTTATAAACTAAGCCTAATGACTCACGCAGTGACGGTGCAGCGCCGAGGCTACAACACATAATGAGACGCGGGGTACGAAGGCCGTCGGGTCATTAATCAACAGTTGAGTCAGCAACAAGTGCAGGGCGTTACAGTGAGTGATTTGCATCACTCGGGATGGAGGTGTTGGTGTCTTTCAGCCTCCCTGAGTCATCCTCCACCCGTATTCATCTGTGTGAAGGCCCAAGGAACGGGAGGCTGGGTTGCCTGGCAACCAGCGGTCAGGATAAGACCGGTCTGACAATGATTGTATTCAGAACATAGACCTTCAGCGGAGAGTTCAAACCTGGAGGAAAAACAAACACGTCTCTTTCAGGATGAATGTGTGAAGGTGTGACCCTGGTGTGTGGTTTAAATGGCAGCCCACATGGGAGCTGAGCTCCATCAGTGTGGGGAGGGCTGTGAATACGAGGAGTGGGCTTTACTTCGCCCTTTTTATGCATCCATCCATCTCTGCTAAGAAAAAAATATAATACTTTTCTTTAGTGCACAGCGCCTTGAAAAGAAAATCACTTTTTGAAAGCAGTTTTGGAAAAACTGCAGGAATAATGCTAAAATTCTAAAATTGTATCTGTAGATTCTCTCATCAGAGCAGATTAGAACATATCAGTTGTTAGAAACTGTTCATTCTCCCTTCAGAGTGGAACAGAGGTGTGTTTAAAAAAAAGTGTTTTTCATTGCTCTGCTAATTGAAATGAACTCTCAACTGCTGATCGATACTGTCAGAGCAGGTCCGGCTCCACTTCGACTGGCTGACAGACAGCAGGTTTTTACTGCCCGTTTGGAAAGTCACGCTCCCCTCGGAGTCACAGAACACCTGTTTCTCCAGTGCAGACCTGTCAATAACACAGCAGCGCTCGTTTGAACACACACATCAAAGCAACCTGCACCAAGGTGATGTGATCGGCAAAGTATGAACAGAATGCTTTATTTATTTATCAGAGATGTATCTATAAAAAGTGTTGAGAAAATCTGTAAATGGCATATATACACTTTTTTTTTTAAATAATAATTACTGGTGATCAGACACAACTTGCATCTATTTGCTGACAGGCGAACGCACCTCAGCTGTTTGAATAGTGCGACGCCGCCCATTGAGCTGCCTGCATGTGTGCAGGGAAACCAGCCATCAGCCTCCATCACCATATAGCATGGTAACCCCCGCGCTGCTCCGAGGAGCGCGTCCCATTCAGTGTGCACAGACCTTTTTAAAGAGCAGATACTATTGATTACTGGGACAAGGTCATTAACGATGGGGTTTAATCAGACAGCTTGTTAATGAGCGGCTGAGCATGACCGCCCCTCCTCGCATGTAAACCCCCCCCCCCTCCGATTCCCTCTGGAGACTATTCAGTCTTCAGTCATGCTGGCCGTGGAGTGCTTTGCCACTCTTTGGTATAAAAAAGAAAAAAAAAAAAGAGCTCCTCTTTCTTCTCTGCAACCAATTAGGCTCTCCTTCAGCTTTGTAGCAGGGACGCTGGCTGTGTCAGTGGAAGCAAAAGGGATTCAATCTCCTCACAATATCATGCCGCGTTAGTTCTGTGTTTATCATGCTGTCAGAATAAAAGACCCACATAACGAGTACTTTCATTTCCAGCGCCGGCTCGAGCCGAGCAGGGCTCATCAAAATGAGGGTGATGAAGCTGTTTCTCCTCGTTCAGGTTGGAGTTTCTAATAGAAAACCACTCCATCATCTTTCTTTCTCAAGTGTCCTTGAAGGAGACGTTGACTCATTAGAGGGTCTGTGGAGTTTGTTCTGTAACTAACCTCGACCTCTGACTTCACAGCATAAAGAAAAGGAGCCTACAGGCCGAGTATTGATCAATTTCTAACTTAATTATTCGTGCTTCTCTAAATTCTTCTTGTGAAAACAATACAAAACTTCATGGCTGTCTGTGGGCTGTAATAAAGATGCTTGAAGCAAATTGCTTGAAAACAATTGGAATCACATCCTGTCATTACCAAACGAGTAAAAATCATGCTTTGGAAATGATGGCTGACTTCAATCGTCCTGTAATCCACTTGCCCTGATATTCTTTTACTGGCCTTTACCAATCATCTGTCTTCAACTCAGACTCAAGCAATGAATACAGCAACTCCTCATTATTCATTGACAGAGAAGAGCCAATCCTGGCTCTCATCTGCAGGATTATACATCTGAATACTCAAAAAGTAAAAAATTAAATGTCATACATGGTGCATAACATCTTGAGGCCATCACCAGGAATCAGCATCATGACAACATGACTGCACAGCGGAAGAGTCTATTGAACTGGACTGCCTGCAGTCCTCACACACCTTACACCAACAGAAAACATTTAACAATGAAATTAAAAAAAACATTAAAAAAAACCCAGGGCTGTCTAACTGCTATGATGAGACTACAGTTCTTTGACAAAAATCCAGAAATTGGTCTCTTATTGGCATGTTCAGTTGTTCCATTAAGAGGGACTACTGTCTAAATCATTGCACCCTGACTGTATTCATGTTTTACACATCCTGATCCTTTTGTGCAGGAGAAATCAGCGTTCTGCGGAATGGGGTACATAGACATGCACAACACCCTGTAGAGCTCCTCTGTCTGCCTCTCTACTGTAAAATTTAGGAACTGAATGTACTCGAATACAACATTAGAAGCAGTGCATGTGGCTAAAGCCTGCCTCCTACTGGAGGGTGGTAGTTCGACTCCCCCCTCCTTGAGTACACTCATGCATATTTCAGCAGGAGAGGGGAGAGGGAATCAATGGAGCTGCCAGGGAGGACACAAGGGAATCCAGACGCTAGTTTATGGGCTGCAGACGTAGCACACTTTGTACGGAGACCGGGGTGGGGGGGCATGGATACAGAAATAAAAGAGTCTGCTGCTGCCTGGGTTTGTGTGAATATCTCACCACAGAAAGATGCTGACTGTGTTTTTCTGAGGCAGTCAGATTGGCATCACAGGCTTGACTTTAAGCTTCACTTGTGCACTGGTGCAATAAATAAAGAGGAATTTAAAGAAAATAAAAGTAGAGACTAAATTTGATAATAGTAGTTCTTTGGATGGCCTGAAGACTAAAAATTACAGAACAGCATATACCTTATATTGGGGAACAGTGTAGCAAGAACCTACAAAAAAAAAGTTTTTTTTTTCCAAAGCAGACCTGTCAGTTTGATATTCCATCTACGTCTGACAGGAGAGTGTTTTTTTTTTTTTTTTTTCAGGTTGTCAGACTTGACCTCTGTCAACCTTTACATTTTAATCTGCAGGATGACAGCTGAGACGGACCACGTCTGGAGTTTCCTCTGTAGCCGCCCGCCTGAGTGTGTGTGTCTCTGCTTGTACCATTGATTTTTTTTCATCTTAAGCACGTGACACACACCTCCCCACATAAAAGGAGCAGATCTGCTTGTATTATCACATTCTTAATGGCTCTATAATGAAGGGTTCATTGGTGATAAGCAAGAGGGTGTGTGTGTGTGTGTGTGTGGGGGGGGGGGGGGGGGGGGGTTGCTGACAGAACAATGGATGGCTTTGCAAGGCCTCCTGGGAATGTTAATGTCTTCTGGGAGTTAAGAGTCTGCGCTGAACTCGTTTCAATTTTTTTTTTTCCTTTTTTTTTCCCAGGCTTTATATTGTGGCAGCGGTTGCCATGGCAGCCGCTGGTTTTCAGCTGCGAGGACGGCTGTCTGTAAATGATTTCTGTTGATTCGGATACATCTTGACCTTAATGAAACTGCTGGCTATGAAGCAGTCGACATATTTAAAACCGTGCTCATTAGGTGGTTTTGCGTGGCAGATCGGTGTGGGTGTGCCTTTGTGCGTCACTGCATGTGTGTGTGTGTGTGTGTGTGTGTGACTATGTATGCTCATGCAGGGATTAGTGTCTTGTGTGAGCTCAGCTGGTGCCATGAGTTGCTGTTTCATTTGCTTTAATGAGATTTTGACAAAGCTATCCAGGAGATCATTTGCCATTCATACCCAGAGCTGCATATGCACAAGAAGCCTGTAAATATTGAGTGGTGTGTGTGTGTGTTTGCATGTGTGCATAGAGAAAAGGTTTCCATTTAAATGAGAATTCACAAACATATATCACCTGGGAAATGTATGCACACGGTCTCACCCGGAGTTGTCTCCCTGACTGCTCTCTCTGGGGTCACCTTTACAGATGCTGAACGAGCGTCATGTGATGGTGCGAGTGGGCGGAGGCTGGGAGACCTTTACAGGTTACCTGCAGAAGCACGACCCCTGCAGAGGAGGAGGAGGAGGAGGAGGAGGAGGAGGAGGAAGGCTGGTGGGCAAAGCTGAGGTCAGGGTCTGTCGGGACAAAGCAAAGAGGCCCAGCTTGAACATCTCGCCCGACAGTTACATGGTGGTCGGCGCCCATTACCGAAGCAAAAAGTAAACCGACTTCAGACGGCAGGAAACACTTGATCAGACCAAAGTGCACAACGTCAACAACCTGACATCAGTTCAAAACCTTTTTGCCTTTTAAGGTTGATACAAACGCTAACCTTTTCCATAGATATGACTGTTATTTTATACCTTATATCTGTGTGTGCCAATGGTCTGTAAATATTTCATTTTATAGTTGTATATATGCAATGATTTATCCATTAACACAGAGCTGACGGTCGTCAGGGCCCAAATAAGTCGACTCAGATGTGCCACATTCACACGATGAGAACCTGGAGAGAAAGAAACAGCAGCAGCCCTTGAAATAAAAGGAATTGAATTGGACGGAATCACAGACAGTTGGCTGATTCAGTTGTTCCCCATCTGTGATCTGAGACCTTTTGGGGCCCAAAGGCCTGCTTCCTCCGAGGCTGACGAAATCCGATTCAGATGCACAGAATGTTAAGATGCTTTACCGAATATCAAGATACACTTTTTTGTTTTGTTTTCGTTGGAGTCCACTGGATTAACAAATATCTGGAAACATTGTTTTTTTTCACCACTGAGTGATTATAGAGGTCACTTCTTATGATGAATTGGGAAACATTTCTAGCTGCTTCAGGATGGTGATTTGCTGTTTTTTGCAACCTCACGACTCATCAGTTTCAACACTGTATGTCCTTATTTTCATGTAATCATGCAAGAACGATATTATTTAAAGTGCTAATGTACTTTCATATTAATATCGGAGAGAAAATATCCACGTCAATGCAAATTGTTGTAGAGCACCTATAGTTCATTGATTGTCTAGCTACAGAAATGATAAGACCGAGATTTGGTGCTTGGATTTTGCAAAGTTCTTACTTCAGTGAATTTAATTTTAATGTTTAGTAAGAATAAAGCATATTTGATTTTTTTTTTTTTTTTTTAATGAAATGGATGTAACTTTTTGTGGGAATAAATGAGAGCCAAATGAAAGAGGAAGGTGTAGCTTCTCATATTTGGTGGTAAATGTTGCCTCACACGGTCAGAGGGATTGGCTCGCTGCAGGAAACTTGCAGTCCTCCCTCTAGATGGCACCATGTCCTCAGTGACAGGAGGCCGGGCTGCAGGGGAGGCTGCTGTCACCACCGCTGCTGTGACTCTTCACCTCACACACTCATCTCCTGGTTCCACTGGAAATCTGTTTTCACTTTCAACTCTGTGAATTACATCACCCCCGAGAGACCTGACGGCACGAAGCACCGGGCGGCTCATCCGCCGGACAGGAACACTCAGTACATTCTTAAAGTTAGGGGGCTTCGCCAACAACTGTGCAGCTGAATCCACAAAGACGGGAGAATCACAACGTTATTAATAAGTACATATTTTATTTCAGTAAAATAAATTAATTAAAAATGGACACAAGTTTTGTTTTATATATACATATATGTATATTGAAAGAAACTAACTGTAATGAGATCATGCAAGACTGTAATGTCTTTTTTTAAATCCCCACATTAACATCTGCAGTGGATGGAACCAGTATAAATGACTTGTAGAAAATAAAAGCTGTGCTACTGAAACATGGGCCGCTCCAAACGGCGGCATTTTTTTTTTCTTCTTCTTTTCCACACAGGGCATCTCTCATTGCACAGAGTACACTTCTAAGTTCCTCATGAAACATGGAATTTTCACTTGGGGGGGGGGGGGGTTGAATACACTCTTACACTGTGCTGACCTCAATTATTCTCTTTATCTTGAATGTTTTGTAGATCTTGCTACTGTGTGCTACTGTTCTGTACTGTACTGATTCAACAAGTACAGACAATGATACGTGTCGGTGTTATTGAATTTTTTACTAGTAGAGCTATGGGGTGGGGGGTGGGGTGTAAATATGTGCTTTAAAATTGACCTTGTAATACTTTTTGGACTGCTGTTATGCAGTAGTAGCTGTACCAGTATTAGAAAAGTCCGATTTTTCCACTGATAGTACACAAAAAAAAAACTTGTAGTAGTTGTGTGCAATTGTGCCTCAGTCCCAACAAACACATTATACTTGCACAATGTACTTTTACATTACAGTTTATCAGTCACAGTAATACTTTGTCTTACTGTGTGTCAGTTTAAAGGTGAAACTTAAAAATCAAAAAACACCAAACAGCTTCCCGTTCTGCCGCCCATCAGTCTAGAGACAGTCGATATGAATACTTTCACGTCTCCTAGTTGTTGATGTGGATATTCTCGGAAAAGAAGAGGCCGGACCGTCTGACCCTGAACACATGACGTGGGATAAAACCCGAGTCTCTTTGTAAAAGACACAACAAGGCGCTTGTTACCTACTCTGATCATCTTCTTTGCTCCCGCACGGGACCTCGCAAACATACGAATGTATTAACGTCATCCGCTTCCGACTTCACTGACTTTTCATGAGACGCAGCAAAGTGCAAAGATTCAACAAGACACTGATTATACAGTTTTCAATCATGCCTCAGTTTTAAATTCCTCATCAATGGTGATGGTGAAAGGACCGAACGCCACACACAGTGTTGTTAACACATTATAACACCTTTTTTTTTTTTCTCTCTCTAAGAAAGTTAATTGACATAGTTGATAGAGTAGCTCATGATTCATCTCAGGCAATCAACACTTATAAAAACTTCATCACACATGGCTGTAATATTCTGGTATCATGAACTTGTTGTGAAGTTTATCGTCTCAAAGGAAATTGACCCTAGTAACTGAGAATAAAAATCACATTTTCAAAACAGAAACAACTGGCTGCTGTGAGTCATTTTCACACAAACAAACTGAAGTCCTGCAATCCTGCTTTCACAACCTCTTACTTACGCTTCATATTGCATCCTGTGAAACACCGTTTTGTAACCCAGCACAAACCTGGTGTGCAAGTTGTTTTCTTTTTGTTAGTTGGTTGTTTTTAAAAACATCTTTGTGGGAAGAATGTGTCATAACTGTTGTATGTTGGCATCCATTAAAATGCCGTTGAAAAAGCAAACCATTTATCATGGCTTTTTTCATCTTTTTTAGGTACGTTTCATTCTGTCATACTTTGCGTGAATCAGAACAATCAAACTACAAAATGAGTAAACAGTTTGTTTCTGTAATACAGCTCAATGACCAATATCAAATTACCCTTTGTGCTTTTTTTTTTGTACACTAGATTTGGAAGTATTTTTGATCCAAAAATTTAATCACTGAAGTAAGAAACTAATAAAAAAATTGAACAGCGGCTGTGTTTCTCTTGTACACCGTGTACAGTGAGCCTTTTTTTAAAGAAAGCACGTTTTTAACTAATACAAAATGTGTTTTATCAACCAGTAATTGATCAAACTGCAAGCTTTTGTGATCACAGTTTTAAAGATGCTACACAGATTTTGAACTTTGGGGTTTGTTGTTTTCTAAGATGACCATTCAATAACGGTTAAACAATAATATAAAAGCACTGAGAGTAATGAGCTCCTACACTTAAAATATGCAGTCGATTGTGTGAACGGCATCTGCCACATAGATTTTACTCCACGTTCTGTTTATTTGCTCGTCGACGGAGTCACATTTCAGGACATGATATGGCGATGCTGGCTCGCAGCCAGAGCCCGACGCTGCTCCGTCACTGTCGCTGTGCAGATGAGGATTTGTAGCACAGCTTGTGCTTGTGTTTCTAGTCGCTTCACAGAAAATTGCTTCTGTTTTTTTTTTTTTTTTCCCTAAGAAAATTGCTTAACCTACTTGTATTCAGAGTATTACACAAAGAAAAGCTGACCAACGTCATTGGTAAACAATAGAGCGATCAAATACTTCCTCTTCGGTTTGGCTGCATGTTTGACTCTGGTCAGTTTGTGATTCGGCTGTGTGCAAACGACTGGTTCAGTCAGAGCAGCGTGAAGCCTCGGCTCAGCTGCTGCTGCGTTTTGATGCTTTCTTTTCTGTTTGTTTTGTTTCATTTGATACCACAGAAATCCCTTCAGGTTGTTAATTCCAGTCTTTATCCTCTCCATACTGTCAGCCTTCATTACCTCAGAACAAAGAGAAAACAAACATTCTTATTCAAAGTCTACTTCACACAAACGAGATGATCTGGATCTACAGAGAGATGCATTTGTACATATTAAAATCTTGAAAGAAGCATCAAACAATTTGCTTTTTGAAGCAAATTTACTTCTCTGTGTTTTATCGTACTGACCACACTGCTGGATCCATTATAGGCCGCAGTCGTCTACCCCCGGGGGTCTGATATCAGTTAGTGTGCTACACTAAAGATAAGCAATGGGCAGTCAGCGCCAGAATATTTTCTCTTTTTTTTTTCATTTTCTTTTGTTTTTTTTTTTCTTTTTTTCATTACAAACAATAACACAGCACACATCACTTGACTGAAAGAGGAATGCTGACAGGATGCTCTGGCCTGATGTTTGTGTGTTTGTTCCTTTTGGATGATTTTGCCCATGATTCATCCGGAGTAACTGGGCATGTGTGGAAAGATGAGTGTGTGTGTGTGCGCGCGCGTGTGTGTGTGTGTATATATATATATATATGTGTAAGTGTGTGTGTGTGTAAAGAGAGCACCATTTGAAGACAAATTCTCTGCAGAGAAAACAGTCACCTTTAGATGATGTCCAAAATCAGAACCGAATAAAAAGGAATGTCTTATTTGTGCTATGAGAGCCGCGGCCCAGTCAGACGGTACTGCAGGTGGTGAACTCGGTGGTCCTGGAGGTCCCTCACAGACGTACAAGATCAGGAGGCGTTTGCTTTTTTTTTCTTTTTTTTTGGCCCCCTCTGCCACAACTCAGGCACACTGAACACTGGAAGGGGAGGATGGAGGATGTCGAAGGTGTCGTGAGACGGGTGATCAGACAAAAAACTGTTCCAGAGTCAAACATCAAGGTTGGAAGGGTGTGTGGCTTTGTGCGTTCGGTGGGTCGGCCGCGTCGCCGCGCCTCTGTCACACGGTGCCGTTCTCCTGCCTGGGCTTGTGGGGCGTCGTGCGGGTGGGCGTGCTCAGGGAGGGGGCCAGGGTGCAGAGGAAGCCGGCCAGCAACGTGAGGCCCAGGCCCCCCCAGGCACAGAACATGGACCAGCCATAGCCATGGCTAATGTCTTCGGGGAGGCCGTACATGTAGCGGGGGTAGCGGGACAACTCGAAGTTGATTCCTGCCACACATGTGCACAAGGAGATGATGCAGCACGTTCCTGCGAGAGGATGAGAGAGGAGCAAGTCATTTAAAATGGTTCCTGATCGATTATTAAATTCCTACATCAGGCTGGAGACTGGAATCGTGTTACTGCAGGACATTGATCTGCTCGCACTGTTAACCAGGAGACGCTCTCAGCCGCCACCAACTAAACACAGACATTGAATTAAACCGGATTTAGTCTGCATGCGAGTGTGTGTGCGTGTGCGTGCGTGTGTGTGTGTGTGTGTGTGTGTGTGCATATGTGCTTTCACAGTACCTCCCATGAGAAAGAGTAGCCCAGCTACATATTGCATGAGGTCATGCTGCTGGCAGCATCCCAGCACTCCAATGATCCAGCCAAAAAGAATGATGGACACGGCCATGCCCACAAAGCCAGCCGTCATTCTTCTTAAATCTGCAAACAGAGGCGAAAACATCACAGGGGGGAAGAGCGACTCGCCGGCGCCCAACGACGAGACAAAAAAAAAACCCATCACTTAACGCGGCGATTAATGGGTTTTAATGCGGGAATAAAAGCCGGAATGACAAAATTAACTGTTGCACACAAAGCACCCTTCAAGGGACAAATAAAGTTCAGTTTCCACCTTTAACCTTTGTACTAATATTTGAGCAGGATTCAGACACTGAACTTTTGACCATATTGTGAAATGAAAACAGGATCTCAATAAGAAAGAATCACGGTAATATCAGTCCTTTGGAACAGAGAAACCCACACTCCCACTGTGAACAATGTGAGCACTTTGGAGTTTCTGTGCCTCGTTAAACTGCGTTCTGTCGCTATTTAGAGTGCGATGAGTGAGGGAATTGGAGGAGGATGATTCTTTTCCCGACAGGCTTCATTACTGTTCAAGGAAACATGACTGAAAAAGGGATGATTGGAGTTTAGAATTCACATTTATAGTATTAAAATAAATATTTAAGGATAAAATTCAAGGAGTAAGCTATTGAACGACCTTCGTTTCTGACTTCCACTTTCAAAGTAACACCGTTGCTATAATATTTTTTGATGCCTCTGAAAGCCCAAATCGTTTTATTTGGAATTTCCAACATCAAAGTCTGACATGAACCAGAATATGCTGCCGAGCGTCAGACTAAGTATGTGTTGCATGTCGTCTTAGAGTTAGCAGAGTGACTTTCACTCCCAGTGCCTGAGCGTTAGCGGCTCCTCACCCACATTTCAAAACACTGATCTGCTGGTGAAACAGCTTCCATCATTACGGGGGGAAATGTGCGGCACATCCACAACATTTTCACAGGCAAAGACTGCAGGAGTAAGCTACTCTAACACACATCAGGAACGAGCAGCTCTGCTCAGATTGACGGCAACAGACGTTCAATCCTCAGTATCACAGAGCGAAATCATGAGCGAGCGCCTCCATTCGCCAAACAGTTCACTTCATATCTGTGAATTAAGTATATTAGATTGACATATATGTGTTAGATAGTTGTTCACACTGATGCTGATTTATTGTGAAGAGATTTAACTGGTATTCCTCCTACCATTATCTGTATAAAAGAATCATTGACATACATTCAGTGGCTCAACAAAGTGAAACCGGTGGCTGCAGGTGTGCTGCCTGCTGTCCGTGTTCTGGACATGCAACATTATTCAAATTTATGTTCAAAATGAAGCTGAGGAGACAATAGGTCTTAATAAAGCCTGGCATGTTCATTTTTTAAAAAAATATGTCTGATTTGACTTTCATTCTTTGTCCAGCTGTGCGCTCAATAAGAGGAGGAACTGCACCAGCTATTCCAATCACAAAAGGAAATTACTCCTAAATCATAAACATCTCATAAATCCCAGTGAAGAAAGAAGCCGTAATGTTCCACATCGATGGTAATTGCATGTTCAAAGGATAAAATAAGACGATTCCAAAGCAGAATCTGTAACAGCAGTGAATTAACGTGAGTCCAGTGAACATAGCGGTGCTGTCAACACGTTACGACACTCGCACTGGCTATGAATCAACACACCTAGAGGCTGAACGAGAACTCGTACATCACACTGAACATCAGGACCGATGCAGTCCAAGGCCGAACAAGCCTCTGACTCTTCCTCTCCGCACACAGGCCTGCCCGAGCTTTAACAGCCACATTTTAAAGGAGGACACTGATCTGCCTGACCTGAAGTTCTCAGATGAACCATTATAAAACTCAGCAGCTTCTCAGCAGCGATGACCCAATAACCTGCGGTCATCAGTGGAAGGGGGGGGGGGGGGGGAATGGGGGCTTCTCAGGTCAGCCGTGTATTCAAACATGAGAGAGCAGCCAGGCCGAGAAGCGTGGCGAAACCTTTTAAACAATTCAGCAATCAGCAGGTAACCAGCGAGAGCGAGGCTGCTAATATGATAAGAGACTCCTCTGCTGCTGTGACGGCAGATGAAAGACTCCAGTGTAGAGAGGAACCAAACGAAGGTATGGACGGAGGAGATAATCCCATTAAAATCTTTCACTGGTGATGAAAAAAATGTCCTTGAAAGTCAAATGGTGAACTGGAGAATAACAAGGAACTGCACTCTATCTATCTATCTATCTATCTATCTATCTATCTATCTATCTATCTATCTATCTATCTAGAATATGCGTATAGAATATTTCACATTTTCTAAAAGTTTATGATAGAATGAAAAAGGCAGTGTTCAGATACAGATAATGATCCTCACATCTCTGTGTTCATGCAGCTTATTATTAGACAGAACTGACACCAGCGGATGACGTAAGGTATGTTTAAAAACCTACACGTCTAACGAGAGGAAGGTATGGTATACATCCTCTCCTTGACATTCGTTGAGCTGTAACCATATCTGTCAGAGAGATTAAAACTCTGAAACAATGACACATTTAGGATGTAGTTTCACATTGGGAGGAGAGAAGGTTTTTACATTATTCTCTTGAACCAATCAGCAGGTCCTATCTCGTACAAGATTAATTTATTCTCTGGAAACTGCTTCAATTCCTCAAAAAGTGTGTGTGTTTTTTTCTTTTTTCCTTTTTTATATTAGTGTTTTGAATTCACAATTTGGTAGAAGATATGACGAGACTCCTGTGGATGAATTTTGACCAAAACAAAGGATTCACACGAGTCAGAAATCACAAAAAAGCAAACATACCGGTATTTCTATGAATTCAATAAATGCCTCAGAAAGCTGTGCTTTCACTTTCCACCACTTTCAGAAGGAAATTAGTGTCTCTTTATCAGCTCCACCCTTATGTTAATGTTCTTGTTTATTATATACATTATTTTGAATTAATGGTCTTTATCACCACTTATTTCTCTTGAAGTTCATTAAAGTATTGTGATTGTGTTCCTGTCTGGGGTTGTGAGTTTCTCACACAGCTGTTTTCAGCAGAAAGACAGTTGATATAATAAAACAATCAGATCTTCCTGTGAAAAAAATGACAGCCTTAACTGAGTATTTGATTAAAAAAACCAAAGGACACAGTGAGGAATGGCTTCCTGTGGCGCTCTGTTTTACTTTTAGGAGTGATGAGTCGGCACTCCCGTGCTTCACGATAAGGTCAAGGGTCACGTGTCAGTCGATCCTCATGACAGCAGTTGACACACTGAAGCCACAGACCCCCGCTCCACCTCGGCTGCCCCACCTGAGCAGCCTGCTGCACCCACACTCCGAATCCTCATGTATTCTTAGATTGTTGTATTTCCATTGCCTCATGGTTCACCAACACATGTTCTGTCAATAAAACCTCTGGTTCTAGAAGAGGAACATCACTTCGACTTCCTGTCATTTCTCTGCATTGCTGAGCAGTCTGTTGCATCTGTTGGTTGGAGACACTGAAGCTGAAGGAGGATTAACACACACCAATGACACAAGAACTTTGTGACTTACGGAGTGCGTGCCACTCGTCCTGGCGTATAGTCTTTGTGATGTTGACGGGTAAATTCCGCGGCAGGATGGACGAAGAGTAGTGATACTTGACTGGGGTGCATCTGTCGATCACACCTGGACAAAGCATCGAGTTGTCGACAGTTACGATCAAAAAGCGAAAACATCTTTGATTTAAATCTGTGAGAGAGCCGGCAAAGAAGACTGATTAAACATTCAGAGGGAAAACTTCTGATTCATTTTCACCTTTACTGGCTCTTAACTCTCCACACTAACCTCATTAGCTCTGTTTTCCCAAAGCATTCGTCATCGAGGAAGGGTACGGAATCAAAATGAATGATTACAGCAGGGAGCACTCAACGGTGTTGCGAATCTCTCACTGGAGCCAACGAAACGGATTTTCTTCTTATGGCCAAATTTCCTAACGGTTGACAGTACGTGTGTTGACAGTTCTTTAAACTTCTGTGGGATCCCTCTGTCTTTGTTCCTTTTTTTTTTGTTGAATTTAAAGTTGTTTTGTTCATATGTTTGATGCTGTAGACTTTGATTTGAATGCACTTTGTTAACAACATCCAAGGTTACAACCAAACAGGCTTGTTTTCACATCAAGGTGTGTGTTTTGTAAGTATATGATCTCCCGGCAGGCTTCATTACTGCAGAGCCAATGTGCAGAATACCATACCTGCCTGCTTTCAATGCATCTTCAATTAGACGTAATTCTGCACATGTTTAGGTTTCAGCAGAGGCTGGTGGCTGCTTGGCAAACCTTTCAATGCCTCGTGCACCTGTGGTAGATTCACACAGATTATCTTAATGATGCTGCTTGATTGGAGCTCTTCTCGGGACATTGTGGGAGTCTACAGACAGAGACTGACTGGCATCTCCCCGCCTCTTCCTCTCAGCCTTCTGATGAAGTGGGACAAACCAAACCGCCGTCACCCAGCAGATCTCTTTTAATCTGAGGGAAGGTCTACTTATCTAAATGAGGCGTTAAAACCTCTGTTAAACTAACTGCTGGATTTGGATTTCAAACTCGTGCCAACTGAGATAATTTTGTGTTGCCACATGCTGAAAGTCTTAAAACAAAAAAAACAAACAAACTGCTGTTTCAAACAGCTCACTGGTCAAAGATTGACACCTGACACACTGTGAACTCTGAACAAATGTGTTCAGAACTCCAAGCATTTATTTAGCAACATATCAGTGATGAGACGCCACATCCTAGTCAGAATTAATGATCCTAAGGAGACACATCTACCAGTCACTTTTTGCAGCTTTTATATTACAATTTGACTTATTTTGGTAAATTGTATTACATAACAGCTGCTCCTTCACTGTTTACACTGACAGGGTTTAATTAAGGTAACTTTACATCTGAATAATAGCTGACATCTCATTTCATTATGACTTCGTTTTATTGGGCGAGATCATGTCTTATGAATAATATGTTGGCTCACTGCTGGAGTATTTTGACATTTCTGCATGTAAACTGTACGACTATATTATACTATATTTTTATTATTTCTATTATTCCTTTGCTCAGACTGCACTTTTGATGCACCCACCTGAAATTGCAGCATAAATACTGAAGTCAAAACCAAACCAAACAGAAGAAATCTTTCAGATAAGAAGCAAAACAGCTTCTAATTCTTCCTCCAAAAAAATCCAGTTGCCTCTTTCATACTATCAGAATGATCACACAGTATCTGTGAAAAGACACTCAGCATTTATGTGGTTATTATGAGTATTAAAACTGGATCTCATAGAGTCAATTTAAGTGTGAAAGTTTAAAAAAACATGAACATTTGCTTATTAAAGATACACTTAATCGTTGATTTAACTTATTTAAATAAAAAACATAGTAAAACCTAATTATACAAAAAAAACACTCACTGAATATCTGGAAGACCATCAAAGTTAGTTAAGTACATTTTAAATATAAGTAATGAGTGAGTACACTTAATGTAGGAACATTTGGCTAAAATCCGAGTGCAGATTGTTACAATATTATTATGACACGGTTTGAAAACAACAGCTTTTCAGCAAACATGCTGAGATGCATGTGCATTTCTATTTTAATGTAAAAATCCTGACATGCAGCCTGCATGCTGGACTGAAACACCTCTGTCACTGTTTAAAAAGGTTACATGAGGTGGAGTGATTGCACAGGAGTGGTGTGTTTTTGCATCAAGGAGAGCTTCAGCGGGACGCAGAGGTACAGTTAGTCAAACAAAAACAGACCGCTGTAGTGTTTCACATTTGATATCGTCTATTAGCTTTTATGCAGATTTCAGTGGTTAAGCTGAGCACATTAAAAAAAAAAAAAAAAAAAAGCCAGATCCATTTTCTGGTAGGGAGACAACAGCATGTGCGATCAGACAGAGACGGATACAGCGTCTACGTGTTGTTTTTGACAATTCACACAGGGTCTGTTCTTGGAAGATAAAATCCATCTATGTGGCATTTGTGAAATTACATATGCAAGGCATGCTTTTTTTTCACAGGAATTGCACCTCTTTTGTTGTACATCTGCTGAGCTCCATCACGAGCTGAGCCTGGATCAGGTACTGAGGCCTGAAATATGGTTTCTCATTGTTGTGGAGGGATGGATGCCTGAGCATGTGGCCCAGCATTCCAACCACATCCTTCACAGAGCCGTGACTGGAAATGAGGCCAGACTGCTGCCGGGGATGAGAGAATGGTCTTGGAGGGGTGGGGGGGGAGGAGAAAAAAAAAGCAGTGAATGTGTTGGGCTTTTTTGTTTGTTTTTCTGTCGACATGTAAAGTGGACGTGAGCGGCCTGTGGTGCTCCTGTGTTTGTGTCGCGTGAGCTCATCATCTCTCAGCATCACGGCCCGCCGCCGCTCGAACCCCCCCGCTGCCCCCCTCCCCCTCCCTCCATCCCTCCATCCCTCCATCCCCAGCTGCCCCTGTTTACCTTTATCAATGAGGTCGTCGGTCTCCAGGTCGAACCCCTCCCGGTGACACTTCCTCCACAGCCCCGACACGGTGGAGTTGAACTGGCGGCTGCAGTGGGACTCCATGGCGGACGCGGCGGTCAGAAAGTGCCGCTTCCCCCGGATGAGGGGAGCAGCCTCCGGGCCGCTGCCTCTCCTCGTCTCCAGGCTCTTCGGAGGCATCTGGAGGGGCAGGTTGTGGTTGGAAATGTAGATGTTCCGCTTGTTGCCGTACGTCTTGCACCTCTCCCGGTGCCGCCTGGCGTCGGTCTCGTACCAGTAGTCGGTGCAGATCGCCATGGCGAGCAGCCCCAGCGCGCAGAACGCCAAGAAGAGCCCGGTGCCCGTTAATATTTTCATCGCGGCCATCTTCCCCTCTCGATGGAGAGCCCCGAACAGACGCAGGAAGCTTCCTCCTCCGTGGCCGTGGCGGCGGCGGCGGCGGCGGCGGTGGTGTCGGTACCGTGTGAGATCAATCACCACGGCACTCACTGCCTCGCGCGCTCCAGCACCGGGAGCATGATGCTGCAAGGCCGGCGGCGTCTGCACGGGATGCTGAGCTCTATTGTTGTGGTACCCGGTGGATGCAATGTTGTTCCCACCATCTGTTATGGTACAGGAGGAGGAGAGGGGATGGATGGCGACCAACGCTGAGAGGAGGAGGAGGAGAGCAGGAGGAGGAGGGGGAGGAGGAGGAGGAGGAGGAGGAGGGGGGCAGGATGCTGGGATGTAGTTTCGCTCTCTCTCCTCCAGGATGTTGCAGGATGGGGAGCAGGCAGGAAAGTGATGCCTGAATGGTCACTTTTTTAAATTTAAAAGAGGAAAACACATCTGTAATGACTCATATATAATATAACTAGAAAGGTTTTCTATTAGTAGTAAACCTTCCTTCTTTGTCTAGTTATTTTACACCATCAGAGCAAAAGTGGTTGCCATGCAGTTTAAGTGAACCACATGGTCCACATGAGTGCCACATTATAGTGCAAAAAAAAAAAAAAAAGAGTCAATTCTACAGCTGTTCCATGTTTCAACATTAGATTGAGCAGGGATAAAGGACACCAGTTGACACAATGATTTGTAAAGGCAGCATCACATGAACAAATAGAGCAAACAGAAAGGTGGAAAGAATAGAGAATAGAAATACATTTCAAAAGAAAAAAGAAAAACATAGATACAGAACATCAAACCAATTACAACATTAAAAAAATATGAGATTTTTTCTGGATCAACTTCAACATCAAATAAATAGTTGCTTAACTTGAAAAGCAGTAAAGGTTTTCAGTCTTGTTTTAAAAAACTACAAAGTGCAGGTTTCTGGAAGTTTGTTTCAAATATTTAGTGCCAAAAATAAATAAATAAATATACAAATAAAAGCAGTTTCTGCATGTTTGATTCTGACTCAGGGAACAAAAAGCAGGTTTGATCCAGATGGTCTGAGAGGTCTGAATGGTTCATGACATTACACATTACACAGAGATGTATTTTGGCCCTAAAACACTGATAGATTTGTAGGCCAGCAGTATAATTAAAAAAGAATATAAATTATTTGTATGAAAGGAAGCCTGTGCAAGGATCTGAAGACAGGACCACTGTGATCCAAACTGTTGGTGTTTGTCAGAATTAAGTATATAAGAATATACAGCATTTTCACAGTCAAGTTTGCTTTCTTGCAAAATCGTTCCTACCAGATCAGTTGATGCCCTTAAATTGAAGGTATGCATGGAGAGAGACAGAGAAAGATGAATAGAGAGAGGGAGAAAGAGAGAGTAAAATTCTTGTAAATAAATGTTTTTCTCTTCTTCTCATTCATGTTTGAGATAAATAAACATCTATGAAATTAAATCAAAGGCCTGCCACTGACAGTGTAATGAGAACAGTTAAAGTTCAGTCGTCTCTACGTGTGTGCTTTGGAATAACACCAGTTACAATAATGTCGATGGCGATTTTCATCATCTCTATATTATTTCAATCACCTTTTCCTTTTGCAAAAGGTAAACACATGTTAAAGTATTTTAGAGGAAATCAGTGATTAAAAAAAAATCAAAAACAAACATACAACAATAAAATGGCATCAATTAAAGGTTTGCCTTCAAAATTAACAAATTCAGAACTTACAAACTAATCTTTTCTACATACATGTTTGGTAAAGAGTAAAACGGCAGGCTACATTCGAACTCTTAGTAACATGATTCAAATAAAAAAACTGCAACTATTCTGCTTAAGGTTTACAAATGAACATGACAGCATGACAACTCATAAGTTTTAAATGTGTGACTTGACTACATCTGTTTCAGTGTGCTTGAAGGTAATCTAATTCAGCACAATGCAAAAGGAGGGTGAACATCCTGGACTGGTCACCAGCAAATCCAAGAGTCCACACCGAGGGGGCACAACAATTTCACACACATCCACAACAGCACTCAATTTAGGGTTTGTCGTTGAGTTGTGGGAGGAAGCACTGGGACAGACCACTGACCCGGACCGGCACTGGGAGATCATGCAAAGTGCACACAGAAACTTGAAAGCTTTATCATCATTATGCGTAATGCATTTTTAATGAAGCGCAGCTACACTCATCAGCCATTAAACACACAATTAAAGGTCTGCAGAGGCACTACTGGGATTTGAACCCAGGATCTCCTGTTTACAAGACAGGCACTTTACCCAGTTAGGAGCCACAGCAAGGCCCAACAGGCTGGAGGGCTCAAACCGTGAAGCTTTCTGTTGTGCGGTCACCGCTTTGCACTACTGTGGCTGAATAGCATGTTGCAGCATCTTTTTTAAACTCAATGACTATCAAAATGCATTACGTCTCACTTGTGGGGGATTTGCATCTGCACACACCAGTTTAAATGCAATTTATTATTTTTGTGATAATGACACACTGGACATTTCAATGAGTTACATATGAAATTTCTAACATAAAATAATATGATAGTGCATCAAAATGAAATATAATATAGCAGTTTGTTAAAAAAAACATTAAGTGCATGAACAAGGTGGATTAACTTGTACATTTGGGAGAATTTTTCTTTTCCAGGACTTTGCAATCATTTAAAATAAATTGCTTTTTGTGTATTTCTGATGTAAACTTTAATCTGTGCTGGTTAAAAAAAGATAAGCCACCTGTCATGAAGCTTGTTGGTACGCTGAGATACTGAGCAGAATTCAGAAAGAGGGGGAAAAGTGACAGCTGTGGTGTGAAATCCCATATTAAATCTAAACACTGAGGCAACATGTTTGGATTTACCAACATGCGTTAAACAAAAATCTCCCTTCAAATGCAACCCTAATGTAAATTAAACTTCGAGACTGCACATAAACTGAAAAGTGCTTCTGCCTAATATTTACGGCAGCACATTCTCGGCAAAATAGTTTGTTCCGACATTTTAATCCACTCCGCAGGAAGTGAATTGCTTGGACTAAACTCTCGGAGGTTGTGGGAATGTGATGATTTGCCATTGCAGTGTTTGCGCCGTTTCCTCCTGAATGTGTTCCACTACAGTGTAAATAGAGGCTGTTTGTTGTCCTTCTGTGCTGCGACTGAGGAAGGCTCCCACAGACAATAAGCTGCTCGCAGGCTGATGACTAAGGAAGGCGACCCGCCGTGAAGTCGTTATGGCAACACACACTTGCCAAATAGACTCTGCTGAAATCGGACAAGTGTGAACATACAATCGATGCCCTCCTCCCCCCATGCCCATATGACATGTTGGGACCTCTGAGGTGAAATTGTGCTTGGAGAGGACAGATTTGTGTGTGTGTGTGTGTGTGTGTGTGTGTGTGTGTGTGTGTGTGTGGGGCGGTTCTCCAGGCTGAGCTGCCCAGCACCTTCACACAGGTCGGCAAATCAAATCAAGGACATCCTCCAACTGCAATCCAAGTATTGATTGTGTTTTCATAGTGTTGATACGATACATTAGCAGAGACATCAGCAGTGTGTGGGCACGTCTAATATCTGATCCATTGAATTCATCAAGTCAGATGCTCTATAATCTGCACACAAAACAAACATACAGTTGAGGTTAATGGATATGAATAAATGTGTGTGACGAACTACCATTCACTACTCAACTACTAAATAGTCAGCTTGAACCGGCTCCAGCGGATATGATGCAGTATAAAAGTTGAATGGATAGACAAGGAGGAAATGTATCAATAAGACTTAAAGACATGCAAACAGCAGCAGACGAGTCCCAGGAACACACAGTAATTATGTTAATTTGTCACTGTGGAAAGACGTGAATGTTAAAGTCATGCGTCCTGTCGTCCTTTCCCAAGTTAGTTCAGGAATAGATAGTCATGCAGTAAACAGGGGTTTAGTGAAATAGTAACAGCATTCAGCTCAGTGAAGCTTTCTGCAGCTTACCATTGATTTTCAAAAGCAGCAGCAACACTGACAAGTTAGCAACTAGTTACAGTTGAAAAACTGCTAACGCTGTTATGGAGACCATGACACACTCACACTGTTTCACTCCAAACACTGAACACCAATATCCCAGCTCAACATGCTGTTTTTTTGACTGAATCTAAAAAATAAGTGATCATCTTCATGTACATCAAATTAAATTCTTTTATTTGTTTCAGTTTATTTCTACAGGAGTGAAATCTTGACAAACTACACGACAGGAATGATTTTACATCATCAACTTTCTAAAAGTCGCAACATTTTTAAAAAAAATTGTTTTCGTTTGAACTTAAAACAAGACATTTACAAACAGTACCAATCTATTTTCTTTAACATTTGTTCAAGAAGAGCCTGGCGTCAGCACTAACGGGGTGTACCGAGACAGATAAAATATACTTTGGTGTAAAGAATAAATCTAAAAAAATAATCTGACTTCCGGGCACTTCTTTCTCCCCGAGACGAAATGACAACATGGCTGTGGGAGTCGCACAAAAATCAACTGAATAAATAAGTAACATCTGAAACTTAGGATGCGAAACAGTAACAACACATACGTTTAAACTATTTAGGTTTGGGTACAACGTTGAGGGGGAGGTCCAAGCACAGGGCCAGCGATGCCTGTTCTTTGTACCATTATTATTCCTTTTAAGAGCACCTGTGTAAATATATGTGCAAAACATCTCGATTGTCTGATCCACGGAGACAATTTGGTAACAAATATTGACCGAAATCGTCACAATACTCTGGTAATGTTCGTGTTCGGCTCATCAGAAAGTCTCCACACAGATGTCATGTCGTCAGAATAAAAGGCCGTCCTCTCCCATAAAGTGCCGCCTTTGTCAGACCATTTCAACATGATGACGACCATGATGACAGATCTCTTCATCAACACGATGCTTCCATGAACGACGGGCAACAGACGTGAAGGGTGGGAGGATGGAAACGTTTTCGCTCCACTTCTGAGCTCAGTCTTATTTGTAAGGCAAAGTGAGGCCGTTTTCCTCCGCAGTCACTCGGTAACAGCGGAGAGCAGAGCCATGATGGCCACACCACAGAAAATGAGCAGTATCTGCTGCAGAGAGTGTCTGGAAGAAAAAACAAACACAGCATCGGTTACACATTCAGACCGGCACAAAGACGCCGGAGTGTGTGATCTAACCATTTTCACTCCACAGAAGTCATTACACACTTCTCATTGGGTTTGGTAGTGCGGGGGTCTTCTGACAGAGTCAGAGATCTGAGCATTACAAATGTGTTTCTTCCTCCGATCTCAAGCTTTGCACTTCGATTCCTCTTCCGCTCTGCTCATGGCTTCAAATGGCTATCGGCCAGACAAAAAGGTCTAGAAGCTGTGACTTAATAATATGCTGATCATATTTCACTTTTTATGCAGGTTGACACCATTTAAAATGCTTAAATAGATGCAATTATAATAACATGATACAAAGAGATAGAATGTGAAAGACAAGCACTGCAGAAACTCCAAATCTGAGCAGGTTTTTTCAACTTGTTATGAGTGAAAATGTCTCATTTTACTTGATTTAAGATAAATTCATTTAAATATTATATTTCATCAAGATAGAAAGGCTTGATTTAAGAGAAATTCTCTGGAAATCAAGAAAATTTTCACTTGTGTTATTGGCAGATTTTTTTTTTTTAACTAATTTCAAAGTAGAAGAATCTTAATTTAAGAAAAAAAAAATCTGCTAATAGAACAAGTGAAAATTTTCTTGATTTCCAGAGAATTTCTCTTAAATCAAGCCTTTCTATCTTGATGAAATATAATATTTAAGTGAATTTATCTTAAATCAAGTAAAATGAGACATTTTCACTTAAAACAAGTTTTAAAAACTTGCTCAGATTTGGAGTTTTTGCAGTGAGGTTAGAGAAAAGAAAATATATTTTCAGTTGGGTGAAAAATCCTTTGAAGAACACAACAACAAAAAAAAAAGACAAAAAAAGATGTCATTAAAAACATGACTGAACTAAATTCTTAGTACAAAAGTATTAAACTGTGGCGATAACAATAACGCTCACAGGCAACATTTGAGATGAGAAAATGAGAAAGAAACAGTGAAGAGACCTTAAACTGGACTCCTCCAGCAGGTCGGGCACCACATTCACCAGGGCGATGTAGAGGAAACCTCCAGAAGTGAAAGGCAGGATCCAGGTGCTGGCGTTCTCTACAGACAGGACACAGGGATGACTGCTTCTGACACGTCACGGTTAATCTATCTTCATCTTCACCATGCTGTGCCTGCACTGGAGAATCGAACTCTGAACGCGCCCAAAGTGTGCATAAACAAAGAAAATGTGTGTTTGCTGGAGTGCTTCTTTGTCCTTCTGGGCAAATATTGCACTCCAGGACAGTCTGTTTATTTATCCTTCGTATGGGGCAACATCTATAAGGAAAGCACGTGTTTTATGAAGCAGCAAAGCAGAGGGTGAGTGTGACGCCCACGCAAGCAGAATATTTCCTTTATCTGCTACTGCAAGAGTAAGAAGAACCGGATTTATTTCTACTCCCTCAAAGCGATCATCATCATCTTGTGCAGCATCAAACTGAGGCTGCAGCGATACTTTCTCTGCCAACAGTGTCAAGGGAGAGCTTGGTGAGGGGGGGGGGGGGGGTGTCTGGTTCTGGTATTAAAATGGCAAAACTGTGTTAAATTAAATAGTAGAACCAGAAAACACTGATGAAAAGCACAGATATAGGCTGCTGTATAGAGGCTGTGGCGCTTTTCGATGAAAGCAGCAACAAGCAGACAGATGTGAACGGCATCTGAAACCGTCCAACGGCGCCCTGACGCACACGGCCAGCCCCGACCGAGCCCCGCTCGCAAAAACGGCTGCGATTATTCACGTAACGGGCCCCACCGTACCTGTGCTTTTTGGTGACTGCGCACATAAAGCGAAGAAAGCTCCCAGGACGCCAACCAGCGCTGTGGACAGCTGCATGCGAGCGGCGCTCCATCGATCGAACCCCGCCCTCAGCAGGATGGCGAAGTCTCCCACCTGCGAGCCGTGACATTTGTCATGGTTAAACATCCGCCACGTGACAAACAGCAGCGCTCAAATGTGACTGCCGGTATGCAAACAATGAAGATAAATATGTTTCACAGTTTAGGAAGAAGATTTTCTTCTCACCTCGTGAGGGATTTCATGGAGCAGGATTGCAAAAGTGGTGAGAAACCCGACCTGCAAGAAGGATTTCAGTATCAGCGGGTTTTTTTTTTTTCCTTTTTCTTGTGATTAAAACGGTTTTGTTTCAACAACTTTCACAAAGAATGTGAGAAAAGTTGACGGTTTTCTGAGTGTTTACATGAAAACAGAAGCTCCTTGACAGCACCAGTTGATTTATTTAGAGTCCATTTCCTCAGACGCAACGCTAGCTAGCATCTACAAAAGCTCTCAAACTGAACCGAAAACATTCTGAAATGACTTCATTGGTGAGGGGCGAGCGCAAAGGCCCCGGATTCATGCACATCACCAAATCTGGACAGGCGGCGATTTTCTCTTCTATAAGCACGGAACCACTGTGTAGCCCTGAATTCATATATTTGAGGATAAACGCTGAAATTTGTGTTTTACTTACTAACAGAACTGAAGCTTTAGATTTGTCCTTCAGCCAGTGAAAAATAAAACCTGAAATCAGGACTCATTCACATCCAAACGCTACATTTAATGATGATCTTCCAGTGCGCTAAAAAGCACAATGAGTAAACAGAACGCACCGGTGAGATGTCTTGTATGTGCATGTTTGAGACATCTAGTTAACTTCCTCTCTGGCACGTGGATCCATAGTTCACGCTGTTAGCCTTATGTCTCTCCAGCTGGACTCCGCTTTCCACCGCTACGGATACACCGTGACCCGGCGGAGCGGCACAAATTTATGTTACTGCACTTTAAAGTCCACCGCGTTTAGTCGTGGCACAACAAGAGAGAAGTTTCGAGATGAAAGACTTTGTC
Source organism: Salarias fasciatus (assembly GCF_902148845.1). Taxonomy (NCBI): domain Eukaryota; kingdom Metazoa; phylum Chordata; class Actinopteri; order Blenniiformes; family Blenniidae; genus Salarias; species Salarias fasciatus. The sequence continues at coordinate 24,972,952 of NC_043745.1, forward strand.
GTATCCTTAATGAGCGCTCACCCAGCGGTCTTTATAAAATACGCTGGGACCGCGTATACGACGGCGAGTGCGCGGCTCTGCCAGCGAGCCGCCACGCTGCCAAACACTGTACACACACACGAGTGAGACGATGTTATGTCGGAAATCTTTTTTTTTTGTGGCTTGCTTTCATTTAAAAATCACAGCAGTGATCCACTTTGGTCATCGGCAGCGCTCCTCTTAATATTCAACCTTTTAAAGTGCAAACAGGCACATTTGCATTCACACACAGTCGCCCTCAGTGGACAGTCTGTTATTCGGTTATTCTGTTGGGCGTTAACTTCTTCAGACCTTAATCTGTGTTTCCTTCATTTCCTTAGCTTTATGTTGCTTTCTATTTATAACTTGTTTTTGTGTGTTTGATTCTGTAAACAATGGAAAAAAAACTGACCTTTCAGTTCCTTCCTTCACATATCGCAATCCAATGTCAGCTCTGACGCTGAATTTATTAGATGTGATTGTCAGTTCATAATTACGAACTAATTCTGACTCGAACCCCAGGGAGCACCTGCAATTACCGGTTATGGAAACCAGCAGTTCTTCTATGAATATTCATGAGATGAGTCAACACAAACACAACTTGTGCAGCTCTATGGGGGCATTTCTTCCAACACAAACTCCTCTGATGCATCTCCTCAGGACAAGGTGTCATTTCAATCATAGCTTTTTGCTTTTAAGGATTTTCCACAAATGCATCAAAAAAACAAAAAAAAACTTTCTCCGCTGACAAATTTACGTCAAACTTTACAGTTTGAAATAACTTGAATCCAACATGCTGCATGTCAATACTTCATTGTAGCTTTCATAAACTGGCTCATTTAAGCTTTCGCAGGCTTTCACAACTCCGTCTAGACTGTACGTTTATCTCAGAGACGAACAAATAAACCATCTGAACCGGGGAGAGGAATGCAGCTGCATGACAGTGAACGTGGCTGGAGCACTACGGATAAGAAAAACAGACTGAATGTTGGTTTTTTTTTATTATTATTAAAGAATGGGTTTTTCTACAATTTCTCACCTTTTTGCTCACCAAGAAGCTCCCTGCCACAGCCAGGCCGTGGGTGAAGTTGTCAATGCAGTTGGCCAGCAGGTTCAGGTATCCACTTGTCTGTGAAACACACACACAAAAAGGACCCCAGTCTTAGTTAATGTTAATCTGAGCTGAGAAAACCACAGGAGTTCAAGTGCAATCTTGACAGACACTTTACACATAAACAAAGAAAGTCTTGTGATTTTAGCAAGGCTTGTTCTCTAAATCCATCAAAGTGATCCGTTTCTCTGAGAGGAGTCTTGAAAAGATGACGAAACTCTAAACTAAGAACGTTTTCTGCCGAGTATTGATGACCTTCTCAGTCAAATCTGACGCCGTCGTTCCAGTAATAATCTGTTCAGTCGTGCAGGTTGTGTAACCGACTGTCACTCCTCACGCCTGAACAAGACAGGCAGGTAAGGAGCTACAAAAACCCTCATTAGTTTCAACGTGTGCTTTTGTTGAGATTCCACTCAAAACTATAGCAGACTAATAGATGATATTTGTTTCTACAGACAGTGGGTCTGACCAACCTCAAAGTCATCACCCTTTTCAACAACCGGGGTATTTTTCTTTTTGGTCACCATGCTTTTCCCCAATTTACTGCATTTGTATGATCTTTTTCTGATAATCACTTAACAACAGTGATCTGATGAACATTTAGCGTTATCCAGTTGGTCATTTGAATAATCTGATGACTCTTTCACATCTATTCACTGAGACATACAAACTGGTGTGTTTACAAGCAAGCCAGAAGTGTGATCATTGAAAAACCAGATCGTGCTCTCACAACTATCTGATTAGCACCAGAGATTGGAGTTTTGCGATACTGGTTCACTGTGTAGCTTCCTGATAAAAGTAAATTGGTGATAAAAGTCTGTGCTGAATAAAAAAGGGGCAAAGAGCACTTTCAAACAGAAAGTAAGCGGTTGAGTTTATCTTATGAACTCATCTGGAGCATTTAACCAGCAAAAAAGAAAAAAAAATGCTCCTCTTGCATAAGCAATCTATGTGAAACGTTTACCCCCAGTGGTGCACACTTTCTTCTTCATTTTCTGTCTTTTACTTTACTGGGATAGGTTTTGGTTGTCAGCGTTACCTTGATTTTCTCTGATCTTTCCGGCAGACTCTGCTGCTTGGAGGATTTCCATGACTCGGCATGGCTTCCGTTTTTAAGCGACACCACTGCCTTTCCGCTGTAGACCGAATTAGTCTGCCTCTGTGAAGCAATATGGGAAGGAAAACAAAGTGAAAATTAACATCAAGTCCCAATTTGAGCATCTTTTCAATAAGCAAACACACTCTTTAGCGTCGACGATCAGCAATACGCCGTGAGCCTGGAACCAATGTCTCCCCCCTTTGTGACCATATTGACCATGAACTCCAGCTGTGTTAAAAACAGCACGTTAATGGTAATGTCTGAATCCCACAGAGCAATAAACAAGCGTTTTACTGTCGGTGCCGCTGCGTGTCAAAGGGTTCACCCACCACGAGCTGAACAGCTGTTAAAGCCGCCTCATTATTTCTCCACCTTCCTTTATACGCGGCAATCAGCGCTCGTTTGTTCACGGCTTTGTTTCCCGGCTCCAACCGATGACCCTTAAATCTCAATGCGCTCGCTTTTTTTCCCTCCAACGTGAAAGAGGAGACCATTCATGTCAGGCCGTAGCTTCTGCTTTCCGAGAACAGCCGACTTCCCTGTTCCATCATTCAGAAACCACTTACGCTGCCATTTAAACTTATAGTCAAATCAAGCGGGAGGGAAAATAGCCTGCCGTCTCTGCCAGGAAATGTTTGCTCCGTGTCTGTGACTGAGGCCACGGCGAAGCGTGACGTGCCATCTATGGAGATGTGGAGATGAATTGTTAATGCTACACTGAAAATGATAAACTCCGGCCTTTACATTGAACACTGCAGCTCTCCTAACATGTGACGCAGCAAACCGGGAAAAAAAAAAGAAAAGAAAAGAAGGAAAAACGAGTGCGGCTTGTTAAGCTCCTCGCATCTTCTGAGAGGATTAGCCTCACCACAGAGTGTTCAGAGAGAAAGTAGCTCTGTCACTCTGGCTCCCCGTCTGCTGAAGCCTCTGTCTACGAGCTGAGTGTTTGTTCTCCGACGGACACTGAAAATGGCTAAAGCAGCTGCTTCACCCCGGCACTAAAAATAGACACAAGAAGAGGAGCTGAGCCGTGGAGTCCAGGCTCTCCCTCAACAGCATTGCAAAGACAGGAGGAGGGCTGGGATTTCTTTAAAAAGACACCACAAGCCGGCCGGCCTGCCATTTTCAACAAGGAAGCAATGTTGGGACTGTTTCCATCAGAAGAAATATTCTGAAGACGAACCTTCATCTCTGATACAAACAGCCGCCATTTTGATGCTATTAGGATCCAGAGTGATTAAAAAAAATTCTGAACAGCTAATTCAAAAAGATCCTAATGTAGGTTATTGTTCTTCATAATGATTGGCTTCAAGGGTGACACTTTCAATGCTTCTGCCTCCGTTGATCAGAAAATGCTTGTAATGATCAATCATCCTATCCTAACAGTTCATCGCATCAAGAGCTCTTGTACCATTTTCTTTTCTTTTATTTACATTTTTGATTCGCTCTTTAACCACTGAAAGCACCATAATCAGTGCCACAGAAGAATAGGGGTCAATTTGGTTTGTTTCCACTGATGACAGACTGTTTATATTCTAAGATTAAGTCACTTGACCTCTATATTTTAAGTCATCCTATTCATATCTAGCTTTAAGTCCACATTTCAGCGTTAGTTTGATCTTGCTCAGGGACCCACAGCGGGATTCGGTTTACTGCGGCTAATCTGAACAAGTGTCAAACAAATGACCCCCTCTCAACAGACGAATTCCCCAAATAAACATGTCCGCATTCGAACTGGAACACAGACCAAAGACGCAAACAGGCAGGATGTGACGGACGTCGCGACCACGAAATCTTTCAAGATCTTTGTTGATGTGTGGAACTGAAGAATTTCTGCCACTGTTTGGATTCCTTGTTACATTTTATAAGCTCGCTGTGTGTTGTCGGCTGGTAAAAACACCACTAAAATAACTTCACTGGAGCAAAATAACACTGCACGGCTTTGTTGTGGTAGTTATAAAAGTTGTGTTATGCGAGTTGTGAAAAGCTCCAACATGCTCTTTGTTCAAACGATAAAAATGGAGTGAAAACTGTCGAAATCAGGATTAAACACTTCTACACATCTATCATCCACAGCTGGATTATTCTGGGTAAGCCTGGAAAGGGGGCTGGAGCCCAGCTAACATGAGTTGAACCAGAGTCACCACTTGACCGAACAAATGTCTGTTTTGTGGGGAGAAACCAAGCGGGCCAAGAGGTTTGAACCAAACTGACTTTCAGTCACAGTCGTGGATTAAAACTAGGAATGTAAGTTTTAATTGCATTAATTGAGATTCATTTGTTAGGGATATACTTTAATTAGCACTACTACTATGGAATAATTTTATTAACTGCACATTAGGCCATTCCTGAGAGAAGTACACCAAGGTTACAAGATGCTCTGCTAAAGTGTAAAAATATCCACACGTTCCAGAGAAACCAACACACACTCACTAGTGTTCCAAAACATACTGGATAAGGATGTCAGCTCTTGGTTGGCAGCTGACATCAATATCAAATTGTCCAATTGCGAACAAAGTCCAGCCTGTCTGTCGGGGCAGGCCCAGCCCAGAAGAACATGGAATAAAAACTCTGTTTCATCAACAATCAGGATCCTTTCGGGGCGAAATACTTTGTATCTTTCCCTGTAAGGTCCAGCGCTGAGCATTACATCTGGCTATACTTAAATAAATGGTAATAATCGGAAGTCAGTCGTTTTGGCATTCTTTATACCAAGCATAGAATAAAAGAACCGGGTGGAGTCAGCGGGACGGAAGTCCTGGCTCCAACACATTCATGTGGGGCCTCCAACGATTAATTTTTCTAACACCAATAATCTCAGAATAAGGGTTCAGGTTAGCAGTTGGCTCAAAGAGAAGAAACAGAAGAGGAATTGAAAGACTTTTTTTTTTTTTTTTTTTTTTTATTTCAGGTGAACTATTATGATTAGAATCTTCATTTGAAGCTTGAAAATGTTAGAAATATCCAACTATTTTTGGGCTGTACAACAGCGAAAGAGCAGTGAAAATGGGAGTGGCATTCCCTCGAACACATCAGCTTGTTGGATGTTTGCTTGATTGTTCAAACAAACAGTTTACAATGAAATCCATGCTCCACTTCAGTTAAAAGATTCAGAATAAACCATTTTTGTGCTTTCAATTGGTGATTTCTTGTGTTGCTTACAAGTAATTAAGACTAATAAATATTTAGTTTATTTAATTCATATCTAACAAAAACGCCACTTTGAGCTTTCACACAGGCTTTTTCCTGATGAAGACACTCAGCAAAGGGACTGACCATATTTCTAGGAGAAAGCTGAGCAGCGTCTTCGCTTCCACATATTTCGTTGAGCTCTCGGCTACAAACCAAAGGTCTGATCGGATGCAACAGTCATCAAAACTCAACTGACACAAAGATGCAACCCGAGCATAAACGCAGTCTGCACGGAGCGGAGCAGCAACGTGTGAAGGCTTTGACTGATGCGTGGCGTGCCGAGACCCCGAGGAACACGAGGGTGTGACCCCCTTTAAGAGAGAGAGAGAGAGAGAGAGAGAGAGAGAGAGAGAGAGAGAAAAAAAACTGTATTTCAACAGACAGAGACTCACAGCAGAGTTGAAATTCAGGTCTGAATCCGAGGTGGGATCCTCCAGGCTGTCCTGGTCTGGAAACATCTTCTCCAGGAGGAGGAAGGCCAGCAGGCCGATGATTACCCACAGGCCCGGGGCCATGTAGTGCTTCTGTTTACCAGCTGGAAGGGAGGCAGGCGGATTGTAAATAAAGAGTGGCAAAGGAAATGTAGTATGAGTGGGCGGCAGTAATATAGCAAGTATGCGAGTACGAGAGCTTATAACACATGAGTTTTGTGCGACAGAAAAAGGCAAAACGGAGCCACAGTGAGAGAATAGTGATGCTGTGTTGAATCCCAGGGGAAATCTTAGTCGAGTAGGACTGTACAGTCGATGAAAATGAAATAGAGTACTGTCAGTATACAAATGTAAGGCTCCAAATGTGATGCACAGTTGTCAGAATAAAGGCAGATATCCAGTGTTTGCTGTCGGGAACAGACAAATCAGCCTGTAAAGTCCACGAAGAAAAGCTAAATACTTAGCCTGTTTTGAGAAGAAGCAGATGACGGCATAGATGGATGGGAAACCCACCTGAGGAGCCGGAGAGCGCCCACGCCTCGGGAAGGAGGTGGAGGAATACATCACCAAGGAGACCACCAATAGCAAAGCTTAAGAGCTGCTTCAGTTTCTGGCATCCAGCTGACAAAACACAAAGAAACATTAGAAACATGAGACCAACCAGGATTAGCGATTAAAGTTTGAGTTTTTTTTTATTGGAGTTTCACATGAAAAACCCACTTTATGGCCACAAATAACGAAAAACTCTGGGCAATGCTGTTTCTCTTCGCTGATGATTAATTAACAATCTCATCAATTAGAAGACAAAAGCGTGTGCCTGACTCAGCCTGCTCATGCTGACTGAGATTACTCATGCTCCACGGAGACTTGAGTGTTTGAAGCTTTTCCTTTGGCGGTGACTAACCTCGGTCAGGACTGCACTTGACAACCGTCGGCCTAAAATACATCCGGAGTGCCACGTTCCTAGTGGGTGCGGCCCTGCAGAGACCTCAGGCTGAGCACGCCGACTGCGTCCGACTACCTAAACCCAGTAGTCATAAAGTCTAATAAAACCGGGCGATGTTACGATAAGTACAAACTAAAGTAATGATTTATGCAACGCCTGAGTTAGTAGCTTAGCCACAGAAACGCCACACTGTGTTCGTTCAAGTTTTTAAACATACATCAACTAAGTAAACTGATTTTACATGGACTGGCGTCAGCAGGAGCCGCAGTGTCTATACAGAGCGCCATCTGCTTGTTTTAATGACCAGCTCTTTTGCACCAGTACAATTTAGAGAAGCCACCATGTTATAAAAAGCACAGTAAACCAACATTCACCTGATATCTCCTGCTACTGACGCTTTTTTATTATTTTCTGCTTGGTTCACACGGGGTCACGGTAACAATGTGTCGTCTCAATCCCAGGAAGTGACAGTCGCTCTATAAATTCATTCGGTTTTTGTAAACAGACAGCAGCTCTTTGTTGAGCTTAAAAAATTAATCTAGAGATACTATGAAAGCATCTCTACTCTCATACTGTGCAAAAACAGATCAGACAATGTCCACATGCAAAAGTGGGCTGTCACAGCATAAACACACACACACACACACGCCGATGAGTGAAATGAGATTCACGCTGTTGAGTGTTCTTGTCTTTTTTTGCAATCAGCCAGCTGTTTGTAGAAAACAACAAAACAAACCCTTTTCCTGTGTTAATTTACTTCACTGCTGCCCGGTCTCAGGTGGAAGGGGCGGCTGCCGGCTGCGGCGGGGCTTCTAAGCCCGCTAATAAAGACCCACTTCCACACCCGCGTTAAAAGCCTTTCTCATCAAACACCTTTGATTTCAATGAATGGATTACCATCACACCATGCCACAGTACAATGGTTCGCACTCGCACCTCAGCAATACCCCAGGTGGGGTTTGGGGGCCGTTCTTTGTGTTGTTTGCAGCATCTCCCTATGTGTGTGTGTGTGTGTATGAAGAGTACTCAATAATGTAGAAAAATGTATACTTCCATTTTATAATAAAGAAAAAAACACTACCTGTCTCATTATAATCTTATTTTCTTGACCTGTCACGGAGGGATATTACCTAAACATTGCATAATGCTCCAATGTTAAATGACATATAACTGCATTACTGTGTGCTGAAGTGGTATACTGTTAGCGCTCTTGCAATGTAGTTGCATGTTCTCCCTGTGCATGTGTGGGTTCTCACAGTCTATATAAAAAAAAAAAAAAATTCCAGTTCGCTTATTCCTACATACTGCAAGAGGCTTAACATGAGCATGCTAATGTTTTTCTGCAAACCTTTAACTGTTTTAGTGCGAGGTGAAGCGTTGGCTGGCAGTCAGTCGTGACTCCTGTTCAATATATAAATCTATTGGGAGCATCTCTCCATCCATCTCCTGTCCAGCTGGGAATGTGTCGAGCAAAGAAGCCCAGAAATCCACGTCCCCTGCAACTTCGTCAAGCTCCTCTACAGGGAACCAGGGAATAGAGATAAAATAAAGACGAAATCTTTCCAGCAAGCTCTGGACAGACCCCAGGGTCTGATACAACGTTGATGAGAGTCTGCTGGGACTTTTTTGAAAAATCTTTTTCAAAAACAGAGACAGTTCACTGGAAATTTTTGTCAGGCATGTGTGCTTGTTCCGTTGAGCGGAGAGCAAACATTTATCTTCACACCGTATTTCTGCAGATCACGATGAGTGTCGCTCACATATTTCACACAAAAGACTCATTGAACATACAAAAGCATTCATCTCATTTCTGGCTGAAAAGGGAGAAGTGTGTACGTGTCTGAAAGTGTTGGGCCACGTTTTCGCCTAAAGGGGGAAATTCCAGCCAAACTGTGAAAGTTCCCTAAAACAGCTCGAGCATCACTGAAGAATTCTGTGGCCGAGTTCAGATCCGGCTGAGGAAGAGACAACAGAGCTGTGGATCTCACTGCAGGTTGTTTTGTCCTGCCGAGAGCTGAGATTTACTACACTGCCATGCAGTTTTGCAGCCGTAGTGAGGAGTGTGAGGACGGCGGATGCCAGGGCAGACGGACGGCCTGTTTGCAGCTCCTGTGACGCGCACCCAGTATGAACCAAGAACACGGGACAATCTGTTGGGTTAATGAGGCCGAGGCTTCCTCCCTTTTCCTCAAGACGTTTGTACCCTGAACTCTCCCGCTTTCAACACCGACTTTAAAGCTGTTTAACATTTACATGGAGCCATCTGTGCTCCCGATGATGAATATTCAATGACAATACTGAAGTCAGTCTTAATGCTAACATAAAAGAGCATTACCGTGATGAGCTTAGCTCACCCCGCAGCGTCACGACAGTTGTAAAATAAAGTGATTGCTCTGTGATAACAACGAGGCTAGGTTGTGCTTGCTGCTCTCCTACCTTCTGTTTTGAGGGCTGCTCCGGCTTCAATGGGGATGACAAGCAGAGGGAGAATCCCACTGAGGCCCACAGCGACGGAGCCCACAAGGGACAGGAGCCACACATGAGCTTGTTCACTGGCTAAGAACTCCGCCGCCGCCTGGAGGCCCGGGAGGTCGAGTGTCAGGCCGGGGCCAGGCCCTGCAGCCGTGGCCGTGGCGTGAGCCATCGCCGTTTGTGTCATTTTCTGGCTTGAGGCCCTCTGGGAGGTCAGCATCAGCAGGGTAACGGGGATAAACAGAGCAGCGACAGCCCAGCTGGGCCTCCGACCGCTTCCACCTCTCATCTGTCCCACGGTCCAGAAAGCATGTGCAGCCGGTAATGCTGTAAGAGGAGCGCAGTGTGAGACAATCAGACCTCGCCTGCACCCTTTAAACACACTACCATGAGTTAAACCTTAAGTTAAGGTGCAGTTATGGCAGTCACTGTTTCCGTAAAGCCAGAGGAGTTTTTGTTTCTTTGCAAGTTTCCTTCACTGAAGATGCAAAAAAAAAAAAAAAAAAGAATGGATATAAAGGATATTGATATTAAATACACTGGTGATGTCTGAGCAGCACACTTTACTGTTCAAGTGAAACACAAAGTTCAAGGCCTCTTTTCCCAAGGCCCTAAACAGAAATGCTTACTTTGCATCAATTTATGTTTGATTTTCAAAGTGTGCATTAAAATAAGGAATAAAGCTTAGTACGCGTGCTGCAGGAGACGATTTACAATTGGAAAATGAGCAGAAGCCAGCAGAACAACCACAGAACAAGCGAAGGATTTATCCTTCAGTAATGCGTTGACAGCACTTTACTAATCATCAGTGTTCATTCTTTTCAATAGCTTGGGTGCTTTGGTCAACTGAAGGGACACAAAACAGTGAAATAATTCCCATTGTTTTCTGAAAGACACAACAACAGCAGTGATGTTGAACTGTGAGCGTTTACCAGCATTTATTAAGCTCCCATTGTGAAATATTTTCACCTATCGTCAGTTTCAAATCCAATAGATTGACAAGATTTGTCTTTGAGATTAAATCAGGTCTTGCCTGTTGTGGATTTAGGCTCCAATGACAGAGCAGTTGCAAGAAAAAGTATGTGAATCTTTAGGGGCTACCTGGAATTCTGCATAAAATATGCTGTGATCTTCATCTCCTATGGAAAAAAAAAAAACAAAAAAAAAACACACACACACCAGTTTTGAGTTTTCTGTTATCAAGAAGCTTTGGCCGATGTGCACCTTGCCTCACACAAAAGAGTTCTCACAAAACTTACGATCAAGATCTGCACGAAGTTGGAAAGAGTAACAAAAGTATCTGTGTCCAGTAAGACTGTCTACTAACAGGGAAAGTTCAGCACTGTTGCCACTTTCCCTCGGCGAGGCCGTCCTGTGAAGATGACTGCGAGAGAACAGCGTAGAATGCTCAATGAGATAAAGATGAATCCTAGAGCGTCAGCTAAAAACTTTTAATCTCTGGCACAAGTTAATGTTGTTGTTGACGAACCTACAATAAGTGAAACATTAAACAAGTGTGGAGTTCATGGGAGGACACCACAGAGGAAGTCACTGCTGTCCAAAACAAAACACTGCCGCACATTTGAAGTTTTCAACAGAGCGCCGGGGAGGGAGCATCATGGTTTGGGATGGTTCTGCTACCTCAGGGTCTTGACTGATTTCTGTCATTAAGAGAAAAATGAATTCTCAAGTTTATCAAGACATTTTGCAGAAAACCTTAAGATCATCTGTCTGCTGACTGGCGCTAAACAGAGGATGGGTGACGAAACACAACATCGACCCAAAGCACAGAAGTACATCAACATCAGAAAGGCTGCGACAGAAGTAAATATGCCTTCTGGAGTGGCAGAGTAACATGCTGCGGCATGATCTCAAGAGAGACTCACACCACACATCCCAAGACCATTGCTGTACTGAAGCGGTTTTGCAAAGAGGAACGGTTCAAAATTCCTCCTGACCGTCGTGCTGGTCTGATCTGCAGCTACAGGAAATGTTTGGTTGGGCTTGTTGCTGCTGAGGGAGGACCAACCAGTTATTAAACCCAAAGGCTGACACTTTATCCACCCCGCACATCTATTTTTGTGACTTAGATGAAGATCAGAAGAACACATTTTATGACCTATTTAAGCAGAAAACCAAATAATCCCAAAGAGTTCACATACTTTTTCTTGCAACTGCCGAGATTTTCAGTCCGTGCACATTTCAAACTGTTTTCATGTAGTCACATCACGTTTCTGACATCAGACACTTTTTACAACCTGTCAACTGAGAAGAAATGCTCTTTTTCATTTGAAGTAATTTTTTTAACAAAACTGACTGGTAATACTGTTTCCTCTAAGTATAAGGCGATGTGCAAGAAAATTAAAATGAAACAACATTAATGTGTAACAACATCGGAAAGATCAGTATTTGTTGACCAGCAATTTCTTGTCAGAGCATTTGCACAGCTTCTGCCAGAATATTGTCCCAAACATCGTGGTGATGGTGAATGGGCTGCAGTTCTTCTGTGAATACAGCTTGATGAAACCTCAGACACACTCCAACCCAGTCCATACTATCACATCTGGGAATCTCTGCTTTTCTTTACACAACAGATAATCCTTGCGGACACTGGCTCTATGTTTGGGGTTGGCAGCCTCTGTTGCAGAATGAATTTGAAGCCTTTATATCTATGTGTTTTACAAAGTAATTTCATACAAAAACTTCTAAAGTTATCTGGGATACATATTTCAAGGAATTCATGACAGTTCTAAAACAATCTGTCTGTAGTAAACCGCTCCTTCTCGAAGCACTTTCAATCTGCATAATGAAAGAAATGCAGTACTGCGCTGAAGGTTTTGGCTGGTTTACAGCAATGCTACTTATTCATCGTTCATTATCAGCAGGAAGGTTTCTATGTAGGAAAACTGACTGGTAATATGCAGTCTGTGTGGCTTTGCATAAAGAATTGAACCAGATTACATCCAGGGTAGGTCCAACATGTGTTAAACAGTCTTTGTACAGGTCAGACAGAGAGAGGCCAAACCAAAGCCTGATGGCTCCTCTCTCTCTGCTGCTGCATCCCATCACTACCACAGCGCTGCACACTCAAATGCTGCATTTTGTACCAGCTTCGTGGGACATAAAAGGCTGCAAGTCCCCTCAAGGTAATGTAAAAGTGAAAAAAAAATGTTTACTTTTGTATTGTATCTCCCAGTAGGAATGGGACTGCTGCTGCAGACTCCACGTGAGTTGAACGCAGACTCCAGAAATAGCTCTTTTCCAGACAGACTTCCTCCTGGCTGCATTCTATCCCAATGTGTCACCTTTAAAATTACACTCGCAATTTGTGGCAGCTTATTTTTTTAAAGAAAAAAAAACACATTTCTAAATATTAAAAGTGACACGCGTGAACAATAAGACATTTAATAAACAGGCAGTTCATCACTTGGCTGGAAGTTAGCAGCGCAGCTTCACACATCAAGCCAAAGTCAATATTTAAGCTGCGACATTAAAATTACTCGGAAAAAAAAAGAGGATGAATGCCGCTAAAGAGACAAACTAACAGTTTAGGCTGGTTTTCTGTAAAGACTGGGAAAAGTAGCGGATAAAAAGTTAGCAGGCTAACAGGAATTAGCTGCTCCGCTCCGACACGCAGTCGACTCGCCGCAGACTGATGCTAGCTGAAGCTATCCGGCTACAACCAGGCGCCACTTTCACAAACTTACTGCGGACACCGCGCAGACACGCCGGGGAGCGGAGCCGCGGCACGACCGAGCAGGGAGAGGGGAGAGGGGGCTACGTGCCTGGTGGAGTCGGGAGTGTGTGCACCGGTGTGTCGCTGCCATCCAGGCCGGCTTGATGAAGGCGGGCTGCGGACTCCAGCTGCGGCTGCGGCTGCTGCTGCTGCTGCGGGGATCCGCACGAGTTACTCCCGGTCAGGGAGGCTTTCCCAAACAGCCACGTATCAGGATCCTGGAGGAAAACACGCAGCCAGCTCAGGATCCCGCCCCGCCACGCACAGAAGTCCAGGAAGCCACGGTATTCCCCCACCCAGCCAGAGACCCCGAGCTTGGGACACATAAACAGACATCTGGAGGGGCTGGAGTCCAGGAACCAGGGAGAATATTCCCAGGAAAAAAGATGTCACTGGAAATCAAAACAATAAATGGAGGGAAGGAAACGGCCACTGGAGGAAAATAGATGCAGCACATGAACACTTTAGCTTGTTTTTTTTTCTATTTGCACACCAGAATGTTTTATTTACAGATTAAATAGTTCAAAAGAAGACAGAAAATTTCCAGAAACGGATGCAGCATAAGGCCAAAAAGAGCCAAAACGGAGAAATGAAATGAATGTTGTAAAACAGCAAGTGAATATAATTGCTTAAACCAAAAGAAAAAGTGTCAAGAGGAAAAAATAATGCTTGGAATAATGTGGCATATTTCCAGCATGATGGTTAAAAATCATTCAATGTCATGAGTTACAAAAAACAAAAAAGAGCATCCATCTGATGCTGCTTTATCCTGTGCAGGGTTATGAGGCGATCCCAGCTAACTGAGGACAGGATACACCTGGACAGTCTATCACAGGACAAACAGAGAGACAGGTAACCACACACACTCATTCACTCCTCGGGGCAATTTAAGGTCACCAGTTAACCTCACATGCTTATTTTTGGACTGTGGGGAAGAAACCGGAGTACCAGGATGCAATAACAAATGGGTTGCCTGTTCAATCCCCCATCTGTCCTTTAGTTGAAGAATTATTGAGCAGGACCCCAAAGCCCAAACTGCTGTCAGTGGATTGACTTGTCTTGTATGGCGGCTGCCTGTATCACTGTGGGTATAAAACAAGAAGAGTATTGTTGTAATGTTTTTTTACAGTGTTTCTCAATTAAAAATCGAACCATTGATAAGTTTCAGAAATAATCATCCCAATCTAACAATTCAAGCCTCCCGTCATCACTTCTGGCTCACAAACACAAGGCTTTAAAAATGCCAGTCAACAAACAAATAGGTGATACCTCCCAGCGACGCGGCATGCACTCAAAAAAAGCAAAAACATGTGCGTGCAAAGCTGTGAGGCAATGAACCCTGGATGCTTTTCCAACTTTCATACAACCTAGAATTGATGAGCTGACATGTGAAGCATGCTGCAGATGGGTGTTAAGAAATGCAGAGACTACTGCATCTATTGTTGTGGCTGAAATCATATGAATGTAATTACAATCACATGGTAGAACCAGTCCTGCACCCTGGAAAAATATTTATTAGCTACAATCTTAGGACAGGTGTGCTTCACAGTCACATGCATCTTTTATTTTTTTCTCTTCAGGCCTTAAAAAGATCCAATGTTTGTCTTATTGAAATACTGTTCCTCTGGTGGCTTCTTAGGTTGAGTCTTAATCTTGAGTGTGGGAGGCTCTAGGTTTGAATTCTGGTTGCAACAAGAAGTTCATAAAAACTTATAAAGATCAACTGTGCACGCTGAATTGCTGCAGTGACCTCTGTCAATAAGCTAGCATGGGCAATAGACTTTATTGCTTGAACTCTGTGTTTAAAAACACATTGTATACAGCATCTGAGATGGAAATATCAGTAAAGTGTCTCTAGGTCTCATATTTCCAGTTTCATATAAATGAAAAAAATGCAGAATTCTTCATTGGAGCAGTAAAAATGACAAGATATTAATATCTGCCTGTTTACATTAATGTTTTATCTCAGGAGAGCTAACCTGGTTAAAAATAACTAATATGATGTGACACAATTGCAGTCGTCCCTCAGATAAAAACATCAAAACACTGGAAATACGCATTACTTATTAATGAAATCCTCATCATCAATATTTACTTCATGGTTGGTTTCTGTGCCAGAGCTCTGCTGCTCTGCACACATTCAATAGAATTACACAATGTGTTGTTATTGGCTAGAGGAGAGGCAGAGTAGAATGAAACCTGCAAACACTTTAGTCATCCTATCAACACTTAATCCTAAACCTAGTTTACTCAAAAGTCACAGTAAGTTATCTAAATTAACCATGAAAGTTTTGATTAATTTATATAATCTTTTCATAGAGAAAAACATATATCTTTTAATTTACTATTTCAGTGTCTTGGTGTCCATTTTAAATGCATAATTGAAACTGTTTAATGTCAATTATTTTTAAACACAATAGATTAAGAAAGAAAGAAGAAAAGCAATCTGAATTAAATCTTACCAACTGCTAATGCTTTTAAGTTTTAGTCACAATTTATGATTGAAGGTCATCTCAAGGAACAAGTATTAAAAAACAAAAAACAAGAAAACAACATTAAAGTTTCCCAAATGGAGCTTTAGTCAGAAAAAATATGATAAAGGGATGTCTTTTTCTTTCAGTAAAAATAAATGAGACATCTGGAGTTATATGACAGGGAGAATGGAATAAATAGGTTTCATCTATACAGGCTGAATGCCTCCAAAGAGGCTTAGACTGTTTATTTGGATATTGTATGCAAATGATCTAAAATCCCATGAACCCACTTTCTTAATGACGATTTGAACATAAATCATATATCCTATAAATGAAGTAACACATTTTACCAACAGCGCTTTTCGACTTGACGTTGGAAACACATTTCAGAAACAACGCCATGACACCAACAGAAGGCTGGAAAAGTGAGCGCGACTGATACAGTCAGTTGGAGAAATTGGGAAACTGATAATGCTGATTACCAACAGGTCAGCAGTTTGAGTGAGGAGTCGCTTCTCCAGCAGGACTCACTGATCTAACTGACTGAGCTAATCTTATCTAAGAGGACGAAACCGCTGGCTCCGTCGCAACCTGCAGTGTGAGTGTGTGTGTGTGTGTGTGTGTGTGTGTGTGTGTGTGTGTGTGTGTGTGTGTGTGTGTGTGTGTGTGTGTGTGTGTGTGTGTGTGTAAGGAAAGTGTACTTATGTGTGTAAGTTCCTGTGAAACATTGCTGATATGAGACTGCAACAAGAAAGTGTGTCTGTGTTTTACATTTTATATTGAATTAAGAATCAGCGTTTATGTTTTCGGCCTGAGACAATTTCTGTACAACACTTTATGTCAGTGGTGACTGTTTTTAAAGTGCTGTAGAAATAAAGTTGAGTTGACTTGGAATACGTTTACATCACTAAAATGAATCAAGGGACTGACCTGTATCAGCTCAGCTTTCAGGCCACTGCTGTTTTTGCAAGGATTCTTCTATCGGTCTCCGTGCACATGCCCGCAGGCTCACATTCAGCCCAGATCCTAATCTCATAACATCCAGGTCGAGATCGGATATGCTCCTAAGAAACATTAGAGGGTCAGAAAACAGGACTGTGAGGAAGGAGCGTGCTGCATGTCTTCCAGACGTCGGCTCTGCTGCAGGGTCCGTCTGTCTTCTCCTATGGAGAAGCAGAAAATCCTAGAAATATTTCTGATGTAATATTTGGTAACACTTTACTTGAAGCACCTGGTATAATACATTATAAGTACTTATAAGCACTCATAAATAATCACAATGCTTTATAACTCACTATGCTGCATAGGATTAGGGTTTGGTCCTGATGTTATAAAGCATTGTGATCATTTATGAGTGTTTATAACTATAGTTATACAGAGCTATAATGTACTTATAATGTGTTAAACAGGGGTGCTTCAAGTAAAGTGTTCCCTAATATTTAGTTTTTCAGTGATATAAATGCAAACACAGTTCACAGTGAGAGCCCTTGCATGTGAGTACAAAGTATGATTTGTCTGTATTTAGCTTAACAAAGTGGGACTTTGAAGGGTGAAATTGCAAATATCACCTAATCTAAGGTGAATGTATGTGATGTGTTCAATAAGTTACTATTACTATTGATTTTTAATACTGTGGGTCTAAAGCAACGCCCAACAAAATCATCCACACAACTGTTAAAAGTCCCAATGACTTGTTCAGCTCCCGGTTTACAAGGGTTCCTCTCATGGCCGAGCTCAGGACTGTTCTGTTTCTCTACCTCACTTCCAGCAAAGACCCACGGTTCCACGGCGCCGCTTCATAAACTGCCCGACCAGCAGGTGGTGCATGTCAAAGCATTTTACAGCAATAATGATGGTTCATTTGCTCTGAAAACAGTCATGCAACACATGTCCTTAAGTGACACCACTGAGTATCAACTTTTAACTTGTGGCTGTTTTTTTTTTTTGTTTGTTTTTTTTTTAATCTGCTTTTTGAACTCAATTTGCCAAAACAGCTCCTGACTGATCTGAGTGGGCGCAAATCCAACTGTGCCAAGTGTGCCACCTCTTTTTATTTAGCACTATTTTGACATATTTGTCTACATATTTACAAGCATCTCCAACCAAACCAGTAAAATTTAAAAGCTGCCCAAACACATGATGAACCATCCTAACGTCAACGTTAAGTCGCCCAAGTCAAAAAAACAGCCTGTTTTTCAACATTGGAAGTTCTCACATTTTTAAAAATAGACTAACTGTAGCCCGGACGAGAAGACTGAGCAGTGTGAGATGTGGAGATAACAAAAAAAAAAAAGAATAAAAAAAACATGATTAATATCTGCACTGAGTCATCCTTGTCTGACTTGAGCAATACAACAAGAAAGAGGAACTTGGTTATTCGGTGGGATCGAGGCCCAAAGCGCCTTATTTGGGTATATTTAGGTAAACGTATCTGTGTTTTTTGTGTGTAATTTGGGGAATGGGGAGTTTATGAAGACGGTGGACACTGAGACTCGGAAGATTACTAAGCAAAGAAATATATTTAATATCACTGTCTCTGTGTGCGCGCTTGCGTGTGTGTGTGTGCGTGATTGCGCGTGAGCGCACATCCTTGTGCCTTGTGATTCACCCTCGTCTAATAATACTCGCAGCGCAGTCTGAAGGTTGAGGCTTGTGGAGTCCAGAGAAAATGAGGAATCGGGAATAAGAAGTGAGAGGGCTGGATGTCCCCCAACATGCATGTCGAGCGTCCGTTCCATGTCATTGTGAAACACGTTATGGCCACTGAAACCTCCGGGGACGATCAGCCAGGAAACCTGGGAGTACCGTGAATACTGCCCAAATAGTAAACTGATACATTCCGTGTCATTTTCTGCTCAATTTTTCAATATTTGTCGAAAAGTTGCACATGAGCCTGAATCCACTGTGTTTGTTGGTGCAGCTCGTGAACTGGGTGTGACTGGTGGGCCTAATGCCCTCCTGTACATAATTGCTGGATGGCTTGTCAGGCTCAGTAAATTACATTGCGGGCTGAATCTCAGCTTGCTGGTAAATTGTTGCTCACGCTATAATCACCCCCACAAGACTGTCAGCACACAACAAATCAACTGACACATATATATTTATATTCATCTAAAAAAAAAAAATTGCATCTGCATCTAGTTCTGCAGCAACATGCAGTTCTATTTTTATAGTTTGCTGACCAGATGCCTTTACACACACGTCCTTACTCGTTATCAGATGGTTTGAGCTGAACTTTTTCAGCTACTTCGAGACGCAAAGCAGAAAATACGGACCGGTTGCTCTCGCTGTCGTTGAAACGAGCCCCTGTCATCTATTCAGTGGGCTCAAATGAAAACGAATGAGCCCATCTAGACGTTTTTGCATTCGAGCTCTGTGTCTGACTGTTACTCCGATATAAAACGGCACGCCACATCTGCTTGTCGCAGCCAAACGCACGTCTCCTTCCAGTGGAAAAGCTTTGTAGGTGCAAACTGAAGTAACATTCACATTTTTCACTCCGCTCTGCCTTCTGTCGAAGTCCGACATAAATAGAGGAAGCATCTATGAACTTGAAAGAGTGTATTATATTTGAAATCAAAACTTCTGTTAAAACCTTTAATGCTGAACTTTAGGAAAGACAGTGAGTCAGTAAAGACAGAACTGTTTCTTTGATCTTACAAGAAACAAAATCCATTAAACTTCATTCACAACACGGTGCCCAAAGTTTAATGAGACTGAATGATTTGAACGCAAAATCATCAAGAGTTCCCACAGCATGAGGATTCACCGACTCAATGACTTTTAGTGACAGAGGAGTTTGTCACCTTCTTGTTTTAATAAGGAAGAAGAATAAGAAGGAGAACAAGAAGAAGAAGAAGAAGAAGAAGCCGCCTTATGGCACCGACCTAAATTGGTAAAATTAAGGAAGTTTTTAGTTCCCCTGCTAATTCAGAGATATATAGAAAGCCTACATTTTCAAGCACCTTTGGCAACTTGCTCCCAGCAGCTGAGCTGCTCCTCTGGAGGCACCTTCACGGCTCAGCGCAGGACGATACACAGAAAGCGACGGTAAGACCTGCGAGGATCTGCTCTCTGAGTGAAACTGGGGGCGTTTCCTCACCATGCACAAGCCACTATAAGGAGATGCTGCTTTAGTTTGCTCGACTTTATTTTCTCTGAAGTTTCATTTGTTAAATTAATAACTCACTTTTAACTTTGAATGTTTAGTTAAAATAAATGTGTATTGCTTGTTTTTCTATGTTATATTCATTTGGACTTTTAAGGTTTATGTTAGCTTTGTTACTTATTATTATCATCTTCCTGCAATCAAGCTATAGTTTAAATATCTGAATTGTTTATCTGTTTGATGCTGATTTTTTTTTTTAATTAAGAAACACAAACCGCATGCATCACCAAAGTTTTTCTCTTATTTTGAACTAGTTGCTACTATATTAATTTAAAATCTATTACATTTTTAAAGGTCTGCCAAGCTTTATTGTATTATTTAGAAGTCTTTCTGAAAAAAAAAACCAACAACAACAACAAAAAGGTGACTGCATATCTGGAATATCAAGAACAAAACAGTCTGCCTTTTTAAGAGTAAAAATCTTCATATTTTTTAAACTAAGTTACTCAACTGACTCACAAGAAATGGTGAGCGCACAGGATTACAAAATTTGAATACTGCCTCAGGAGTAACAGAGTGTGGACATAAGCCTGCAGTCATTCTGGTCAAACTGATGTTCTGCAGAGAAGGAGTGCAACATTTCCTGTTGCGACGTACCCTGTATCCTGTTTTCCACAGTCAGTGGTCATGCGTGTCATTCCTCTCTGCAAGGCTGTGGGGGCACAATCTCGTGACCCTGCATCGTGAACTGAACCAAGACACGGAGGGAGACTCCACGTGTCTGAGAAGACTGACTGTCAGCAAAAAAAAATGTGTATTAATGTGCATTTAATGCAAGTCTGTTGAGAAATTGAAGGGAATTACCCTGCTGCAATGTGCAGAAAGACGAGCAAAAAGAGAGACATGTGAACCGGTGGGAGGTTCGTACTATCAAATAAGCTGTATCATTTACTGGAAGTTTAAATTAAATGATATCAATCAGTCATGAGAGCATTGACACATCCACACTGCAGACCCAGAGACTCGAGAAGTCAGTCTATGAATTTCAGAGGTGCCGGTATAACTGTGTACTTTTAGCAATCAGAGATATGCATCTTGTGACTACATCGGGGCAGAGAACTGTGAAGTGCTCAGTTACACCCTGTGGTGCAACCAAACCAGAATGCAGTCGGTGCCGCTGCTGCTGCTCACAAGTATGTCACTTCACAGCCTCGTGTCACTTCAAACAAATATACTGGTGCCGGCGTGTTTATTTTATGCCACATGTGTTTATTCAATGGGGCACAGGAAGTCTGATTAGTAACGCAGGCTCATGCTACAAAACCTATTCACTGAGCACGTGCTGACTTGGACAAGGGTTGCAGATGCTGGTTTAATAATGTGGATTGAGGGGCTGCATGCTGGTGTATCGGTGATGCTCTCAAGTCTGGTTGGAGGCCTGTGTCAAATTTGCATGTTTCCCCTTTGTGTGCATGTAGGTTTTTCTGCTACAGTCCAAAAATGTATATGTTGAACAAAAATATACATGCAACACTTTTGGTTTTGCTTCCATTTTTCATAAACATAAGCAAAGATCTAAGACTTTTTCTATGTACCCAAAAGGCCTATTTCTCTCAAATATTGTTCACAAATGGTTCTAATTCTGTGTGAGTGAGTGAGCGCTTGTCCCATGCCAAAATAATCCATCCACCTCACAGGTGTGGGTGTATCAAAGTGATGATTAGACAGCAGGATTATTGACACAGTAAAAGGCTACTGTCAAACGTGTGGTTTTATCACACACCACACTGCCACCCATCTTGTAAGTTTTGTACAAATGGCATGACAAATGCAAGAATGTCCACCAGAGCGGTTGCTCGTTTAGTGAATGTTCATTTCTCTACCAAAGCTGTCTCCAAAGGCGGATCAGAGAATTTGTCGGTAAATCCGACTGGCTCAGTCCAGCACCTCCACTTCCAGCATCTTCACGTCTGCACTTCGTCATTGCAACCGACTTGAGTGGACAGATGCTGACATTCGAAGGTGTCTGGCACTCTGGAGAGGTGTGGATGAATCCCAGTTTTCACTGTGCAGGGCAGTGACAGACAGTGTTTGGCGTGCTGTGGTTCAGCAGTGTGCTCGTGTTGTGGTTATGCTATGGGTAGGTGGAGGTCGTGAACATTGAACACAGGTGAATTTTATTGATGTCATTTTGAATGCACAGAGATACCTTGACCAGAGATGCCTTGCCATTCATCACCTCATCTTACAGCATGGTAATGCACGGCCCCGTGTTGCATGGATCTGTAACCAATTCCTGAAAGCCGACAGCATTCCAGTTCTTGTGTGTCCAGCAGAATCGTTGGATGTGTCACTCATTAAGGACGTTTGTGAATAATCCACATCGTGCTCCAGTTCCTGCCAATATCCAGCATCTGGGCACGGCCATTGAAGAGGAGTGGACAACCTTCCTCAGGCTACAGTCAGCAACCGGATCAACTGTGTGTGAAGGAGATGTGTTGCACTGAAGCAAATGATGGTCACGCCACATGTTCACAGATTGACTGGCTTTCTAACCTTCCCGGACCCCCAGTACAGTAAAAGTGAACATTTCAGAGTGTTTTTTTTATTATGGCCAACCTGAGACTCTCCTGTGCAATAATCCTGCTGTTCAGTCAGCATCTGGATGTGTCTCACTTGTGAGATGGATGGATTATCTCAGCAAAGGAGAAGTGCTCTTTAACTCAGGTCTACATGTTTTGTTCCTGGTGTCCTTGGACAGCTCTCTGGTCTTGGTGGAGTTTGGAGTCTGGCTGTTTAAGGCCGTGGACAGATGTCTTTTATAGAACTAACCAGTTGAAACAGGCGTCATTCATACAGATAACGAGTGGAGGCCAGAAGAGCCTCTAAAAGAAGTTACAGGTCTGTCAGAGCCATCGATCTTGCTTGTTTGAAGGTGACCGAATACTTAATTTCCACCATCCTTTACAAATAAATTCTGTACAACTCCTATAATGTAATTTCCTGGATTTTTTTTCTCCCCACATTCTGTCTGTCACTGTTGAAGTGTACCTATGATGAAAATTACAGACCTCTGTCATCATATTAAGTGGAAGAACTTGCACAATCAGGTCCTGACTAAATACTTCTTTCGTCCCAATGTAAGCCTTTTGTGTCCGTAGAGTCTTCGATCTTTGAGTTCAGCTCATGAAGATGGGAACAAAAACAAAAAGAGTTACATTTCCATTTTTGTTCAGTGTAGATAATCTTAATTCAACCAATCCCATCGATAGTTAACCTGAGCAACATTTCTGTCCAGGAGAGTGGTATGGACAGGCTGTGTGTTATACTGTCTTTTCCCCTGTATGTGACACACAAGCTTCCTCCCACAAGTAAATGGAAAAATGCGCTTGTTGTATAAAACCTCTGTATCTTCTATTGTTCGTCTTTCTGTGTCTGCCCTCTGATGATAACCTGTCGACTTCTATTCCAGCTCCTCGACGGCACATAAAGCACATTTGCAAGTTTTGTGCTGAATTGAGGACTAACATGTTTATTTTGCATTTCGAAAATGAAACTTCTTGTTGATAAAAGTTTGATGTGACGAGTATTTGATGTTTGTGATATGGTATTAGAAAATCCTATAAACCTGTATTCCATTCACCTTATCACATAGACAGCATATCTGATGTTGAAAGTCTCATGGTTTCTTCTGTGCAACAAACAAAATTAGCTCCATTTGGACTGGTGGCTTCAGTACTTCATTATGAAACTGCAACAAATGGCTGAAAAAGAAAGTGCATTCAACCAAATGCATGTCAAAGGTAAAGAAAGTACGCTTTCCATAAATGCTAGAACACTTTTGCTGGGTTTCATGTTATATTGCAGTTGAACACATATATTGTTTGTGCTGAAGAATATGGGATGTATTTTGCTCTATTTCACAGTGAGATGCTTTACCAGGCTGCGTGAGATGTTTAAAGTTCATCCAGTAAAGTAAACTTTGACAGTACATTGTCAGTGTTGGTTAAAGATTCTGTCAAATCATAATCACACGACAAATTCAAGCATTAGCAAAACAGTGCAAAGCATGTGACCTGTACGTGTAATGTTGTCTGTGGTTTTCATGATGTTGCAATCTTCATGCACAATGTGGAAAAGTACAATGAGCAACTTAAAAACATTTTTTTTTTTTGTAAAACTAAAAGTAAAACTGACAACTTTAATGAATGTCTGAACTCATTTATAAGTCTGAAATGCATTGCAGAGCATTGTGGGGGGAAAAAAGTTCTAATAAAGTCAAACCTTTTATCTGCCACCATCTGTTTACTGTAGTTTCTGTATTACACAATAGTGTCACTTCTTCCACTGCACTGTTATCTCTGCGATTTGACACGGCCACCTTTTAACCGTCTCCTAATAACCTGTTGGAAGATGCGGCTCCTTTGTTGCTTTCTGCAGTACAAAAATCAGCATCTTGTCAAAGAGCATTGCGTGTTGCCTCAACTTGAGGTTGAAGTTGAGACCGCGCAGTTGCACGCAAATCAGACAAGCAGTGCGCCGTCCAGAGAGCCAGCGCCGATCGAGGCCTCATCCTGACCATATGACACGTAAATGGATGCATTTAAAGGCAAACTTCAAGGAACTGAATCTGAAAGACAAAGCTTCCACTTCCTCATTTAATGATATGTAAGTGTTGTTGTGCGTGTAATGTGCTGCGTGTATCTTATCTCTCAGGCCACCAGGAAAACAAACACACAGGACAAGGACTTCTCTGGCACAAGAACAGACACAAATAGGAGGCAAGGGGTTTAAAGATACATTAAATTAAAACATCTGATTTTGTTTTAATGCCGGATCAGTGTTCAATTAGAATATCATACATATGAATATCCCATTTATGAATCTGCAAAGTTTTGTCAAAGTAATGTTTGCAAATACATATTTTATGCCTTACAATCAAAACATTAATTTTATTTTAATGTCATATCTTTTTTTTTTTTTTACTATCGACTTGCTTCAAGTTGTTTTTGTTTATTACTCATGTCAAAACTTGAAATCAGACAAAAGAAGTGCATGTAAAGTCACAGTACATTAAAATCAAGCGATCAACCGTGAACAGGTTTTTTTTCAGGAGTTCAATTGTGGTCAGAGGAACAGAGAATCAAGAATAAACCTGCTCCCGGTCGATGTGGCTCCTCAAAGAATTTTATATGAGATATTTTAACAAGGGAAATGCAAATTACTAGAATTACTGGTGCTGTAGTGTCTGACTTCTAATTTTGTAGTTTGGGCAAAATGTGTTTTTTGTTCCTCTAAATATATACATAATAATATGACTGCAAATTGTAACTGTTAATATCATAAATATGCTGGTCTCACCTGTCACAGAAATAAAGCAATATGCAAATTACTGGATTAATAATTGCTCTAAAAGTTTACTATTGGGTTGAAATAAACTGTGATTTATTGATTTCACTGTAGTACTGATATTAGTTCAACGCAAAGAGAAATACAGTTTAAAAAAAACAATATCAACCACTTTTATAACAGTTTTCTTTTACTGAATCAATGTCACAGCAAGTTTAAAACAAAAATGTGAAACTGATTTAAATGTCATTACTGGAGGTGAACATGTAAATTAATAGAGTTTAAGCTCGCTTAAAGTGACTTTTGTTCAATGCTAAACATCTTCACTGAGTACAGTTGTGATGGAAATAGTGCCGACCTTGCAGCCGTTCACTCGGTGTATTAATACTCTTGGAAAACGCTGGTGTGCAGCTTCAGCTCCAGCAGCTGTGATGGTGATGGGGAGCGGCGGGGTGAAGCGTTGGCCACAGTCTGTGTGGTTTTAACAGCTCTCCCAAACAAAGATTCAGACAATTATGAACACACACGGAGGGAAAACAGGGGTGGTGGGGGCATTTTAACCTAAAGCCTCTGAATCTGTACATAAAAGTGCCAGTTTCACTGTACATGAGACGATAAAGCATCTTTAGGGTGAGTGCATGTGACTGCTATTTTAATGTGTTGCTGAGAACTGAGTGCTCAAGCTGAACCTGGTTGTAAGATAAACCCTGTATTTTAATCTATCTGCGAGTATTATTTTCAGTGTTCTGTCATCTTATCAGAAAGCTGCATTCTTCCTCTTATGCAGGCTGGGCTAACAATAAGCAGTCAGATTTATTCTGCAATCTTTCTTCTCGAGTCAAGCCAGAATCTGAGAGTCACACATTTATTTGCAGCTGCCACGACATGATCACTACCTTTTAAACCGATATATTCAACGTTTATGCCCCCTAAGTGTCTCGTACAGTGAATATCCTGGCGTGCCGAATGCGGTCATGCATTAGTGAGTCAAAACAAACCGATTTTTCTCAGTTTCCCTGTTTATAATTACTGTTTAGCAGCAGAGGAACTCACTTCCCCTCCAGGAGTTGTCCTGACAGTATCTCCTTTGTGTGATAATAATAATCTCTCTCTCTCTTTTTTTTTGACCTCGGTGTGCTCACAGCACTGATGCTGTACCTTCATCTTATCTCCCAGCTGTGTCTGTGTGTTTGCATGTTTGTGAGCCGGTACATTGTTGGGACACATTCACCTCAACAAACGCCGATTCACACGTTCAAAAGAAGCTTATTTTAGTCTTTTTTGTTGTGAGGCGCTCGTTTCGGGTCTGCAGTCAGACGGCAGACATATGGTGGTTTACAGTGAGCAACGGCTAAAAATAATATCCTCCGTCGCAGCCAACGCCATCCTATGGTTGTGCAGCCAACCTGTAAAAAAGAGCAGATACTTCAAATAAATAGAGCTGTCTGGAGTCATGTCAGGGCTTTCTGAAGCTGCAGCAAGTCACATTACTGACAGACAGCTGGAATTTCCCTCTATAGTGAACAGAATATTTATTCTTGATCCTTTTCTGTAAAAAAAAAAAAAAAAAAAAGAAAATCCTACTGTTTTTCATATTCTACTTCAGTTTTCATGAATCCAACGGTGAACCTGCTTGATTGTCTTTATGCACCCACTGAAGCAAAAACACATACATTCAAAGTTTTTTTTTTTTTTTTGTGTGTGTCAAACGCTGAACTGTCTGATATGAAGCATCTCAATCGCTCGACAATGTGATTGAGCTGAAGCAATATGCAAACGCCTCCTTGCAGCTCGTGGCCTGGAAGACGCTGTTGGAGGGAGAAATGGAGCCGCTGATGATGAGTGACTGCTGAGGGAGGAGACAGTGCCTGATAAATGTGAAGTTTCATGGTCTCCCCCCGACAAGTCGTAAATGGCGAGGAACCTTTAGCAGACACACTCTGTTGCTCCCACCCACACAAATTTTACAGAAGTCAAAAGTTCCTTTTTCACTTTACAGTCAAACTGTGAACCTTGTTTATTTCATTTTTTTTTAATCTCTCGCAGCCTCTGAAGGCCTCTGAAGAGCAATTAGGGTCACACGCAGTCGCCATACAATAAGGGAGAGGGAAACATTTTTGGATTTCGTTGAGAGGAAATTTTGTAACATTGTGCAATGGTGCCGCAAACGTTTTGAAAGGTTGTGTGAGCGTTTTGCCAGCAAAGCATCTGACAGTCGGTCTGTTGGACACGAGGTCTCCATGTTGCATCCATACAGAATGGAGAGCTACCTCATCCCTCCTGTAAGTATGACTTTTATTTTTACATTTTCATCTACAATTTCACAACAATGTCCAGCTACAGAAAAAAAAAGCTCCTGGAATATTTGTATTTTCTTTATTCTAAATGGAGCGTGAAGGGAAAAAGCCCCTTCAGAAGTGGCCGTAACGGGGGTGACACAAATGAAAACTTTTTCTCATCAGATCTCATAATGTGGCTTCTTTTTCAATCTGAAGACAGGATACAAACTGTAAGAGTCTTTTATACTATGCGTAGCAATGAAAATGAAACTCAAAACTTTTCTCAAGAGTTTCAGTGGTGTACAAGCACGAAAAGGGGGGGAAAAAAGGATCTTTTGAAACCGACACTGCTTCGTCTGTTGTAAATGTAAATATTTCAAAAGGCACTGCTTAGAAAATAATTGGGAGTAAGTATTTTTTTATTTCCTCACTCGATTAGAAAGTAAATATGTGCTTTTTTCTGCACCCACAATATAATTTGTTTTCCTGTCGTTACATATTGTTCTGTTTTCTCCTGCAGCCTTCAGAAGAAATATATGATTCTGAGATCTACAGGCATCAAATCACCGAATATTATAATCCATATGTCTTAGATCCAGATATCCAGGCAGGTGAGTTTTTCCTCCAACGTCACTTTTATTTCTTGTCAACAATATTCACCTTTTACAAATTTGGATGACAAACTGTCATTACTATGTTGTATTTGATGTCACAATAAGAGGGAATTCATTTTCTTTTTCCTGTTACATCAGCACCAATTTGTAACAAAGGGACATTACACAGACTTTTCTTATTAAATAAAACAACCCGACAAGCAGTTATTACAGCTTGTTCTAAACCATGTGGGTTTTTGAGTATTGTGCATAAAAAGACTGCAGCGTGTGCAGCTGGAGCGCACCACATCGGGGTGTAAGGAACACAGGAAACAGATGCCATTTCTTTCGGCCGCTACAACTACAGACAGAAAAACTTTCGCCCCATGGGGTTTTGTTGACACAGAAGAGGTGCTTTACTTTCTCCTCTTGTAATGGACTGTTTTGAATGTTGTCTGAAAAAAACAACTGAAATAAGGGGGTAGGTGGGGGGAGATTCGTAAAGATAAAAATATAAGGTGTCTGATATTCAAATGTTCCATAACGGAATCTGAAAACCCCCCAAAAAGCTCAAAGGCAGGATATTGATTAAGTTAATGGGTGAATAACATGAATGAAAGTTTGACTTTGGCTTTTATTTTCAGTAGCACTGAACTGTATTTTGCATTTGCTTGCATGTGAAAAACTTGCTGACCTTTCTTGGGCGTCTTTCATTTTTCATGGTCACACTTGAAAGTGGAGAAAACCTCGAGTCTTTCAAAAAGCTTGTGAAATTCTCCTATTTTATTCGGCCTTTCCTCCCATTCTGAGGGACAAAAACAGAGAGAAGGACAATGCGAAAAAGAGAATTTAAAAGTCAGCCGCTGCGCGATCGGAAGCAAACAGGAAAGAGCTTCGTGCTGCAATTTTTATTTCTCACTTTCTTTTACTAAGTCAGTGCAAGCGAGTGGGCTCAATGTTGACTTCACAGAAATACTATCGGGCTTGTTTAACGTCTGCTTTTCAACTCTTTTCCCAACACATCAAGTCTGGAGCTGTGAGTTTGAATGAAGTGAACGCGTCAGTCCTTTCCTTGTGGTAAATGCTGGTGTCAAAACAAGGAGAGCTGTTGTGACTCTCGTCTCGTCCGTTCAGACCACTGGGACTACCACCCTCACCCTCACGTGCACCCTGTGGAGTTCGAGAACCTCCAGGAGACGAACTTCACAGAGCTGCAGAGCGTGCAGGCTCTGCACCCGTCTGGCCTCATACGACACGACAACATTCGATACGACGGAGAAACCCTGCTCGATGCAAACCTCGGGGCGCACGCACATGTTTTACCGCCACCTGTAAGTCCTTCAGCTGCCCAGCAGCCAAGCCAATCAGCACACACACTATAGTCAGGGGGTAATATTCCCCACTCTGCCTGTTGAAGTGATCAGCAATAGTGATTGAAGTAAGTCTTCAAGGATCTCATGTTTGAATACCGTGTTAACATAACTGATTGCAATTTTCTACACTTAACCCCTTCAAATGAGGGCCTCCCAGTTTTATCGAAACAGCTCTGCTGCAAACAAAACACAAACACAAATCTGAGTCTAGCAAAATTAGACAACAAATGACAGCAGATTTTTAAAAAAAGTTCAGCATTTTCATGCAGAAAGAAAATAAAGCACTTGGTTTCAAAAGGTTTCAAAGGTGTAATAGAGAACAAAATCCCAAAAACAAATACTGAAAATATTGCTAAGGATTTAACTAATCTGTGTCCAACAAATATAAAATAAAGCATGAGCAAAAAATAAAACAAAAAAGGAAATTGCAGTGAAATATCAATCTCAAAGCTGTCTGTCAAATAACTGTTGTGCAAAGTGTTATCTGGTACCTGGAGAGTCTGAACTGAGCTTCTTATTGATTCTTAGAGGTAATAACCTGGTAAAGATTGTTTTAAAAAGTCTTAATAGAGAGTTTAGCTCTTTTTTGGAGCAGTTTAAATACTCTTCTGGGTGTTACTGTAGTGTGAAATGACAGCACTCAAGTGATTAGAAATATTCAGCTCATCTTAAAACTCAGCAGATTTAACATCTGGGTCTGAATCACAGAGGATATTCGGCGCCTTGGAGGCGGTCGGAGGGTCTGTTGAAAATTCAGGAAGTGAATCTCTGAGTTTCCAGAATAGTTTTTTTTTTTTTTTTTTTCAATGGGTTTTATTCTAAAAACAACCGTTTCTATGAAAAGGCTCTCACAATTCATTCAAAGAAACTCCTTCAAATTCTTACCTACCAGTCTGGCTTCGTACAATAAGACCAAATCATCTGTATGTTGGGTGCATCTTTACACAATAGTGTTTGTCAGAAAAGCATTTTTTTTTTATAATTATCAATAGCAAAATTGTCTTTGTCTTGAATGTATTTTTAATCAAAAGTTTTAAGAACTGTGACGTAAATGTGATGAAAAGTAAAACTTAAAGCAAACCCTAGTGAAAAACCATCTTGTTTTTTATGTGAACAACTGAAATTTCCCTTGCGCTATTCTTACAATGCGAGGAAAATGTTTGTGAGTTATAAAAATAAAAAGTGAACAATTAGACTTTTCATACGCCAAGAAGTTCACACCTGAAGCTGACATGAACGACCGCTGACAGTTTTGATGGTACGAACTCAGTCAAGATGCACCGTGAACGCAGGATGGGAAGAACACATCGACAAGTGTTGCTCAGTTAGTCACACAGATATAGCAGCGTCCACACATCACAGCTCATGCAGAGAGAGAATTAGCCAAACTGTTTGTCTTGCAGTGAGAAAGTTTCAGAAACAGAAACACACACACCCACACACACACACACACACACACTTCAGTGCATGTGGTTGATGAAGCCTACAGATAATAGACGCTCGTGGCGGGAGCGAATTGCTGAAAGTCCTGACAGACAGCAGTCTCAAAAAATCTTCTAATTCACATCGACAAGACCAGAAATAATAATTAAAAAAAAAATCTTAATTAAAAAAATCTGTTCATAATTACAAATACAAGCTTAGAACAAAATAGCAAGCACACTCTATTGAAAATAAAATTTCTACATTGAAAGTTTTGCCAAATAAAACTACATTCTTACTTAAAATTGTGAAAAAGAATGGCTGTTGTCGCTTCTTTTCAGCCCCGTCAGTATGAGCTGACGGTGCTCACCTTCACTTGTGAAATGTTTCATAGATTGTTCTCAGGGATCAATATCCCCTCCCTACATCCCGACCCCCCAACACAGATTTCAGAGCCCTCAACACTTTGTTTCCTGTCCTCCCTCATTGCTTCTGCCAAACAATGTTAGACCACTGCTGGATGCCATTTAAGATTTATAATGTTGGACATACCAGTACTTGAGAATCCTGAATATATGAATGCATTTAAATGGTTTACAGAGCTAATCCAAACTGTTCAAACGAGTAAGAATTTGATGTTTAGCTGTTTTTTTCTTCTTCTGGTATTATATGTTGTTTCACCAGCTGCCTTCGTTTAAAAGCTAACAAACTCTGATTTTTATTGTTTTAGGTAGCCTTCTTCCCTCGAACAGTGTATCCCCCACACCCGTCCCAGCGGAGCTCCGACGACGAGGAGCACGGGGAGCGGAGCCCCCCTCTGGAGGTCTCCGATGAGGAGTGCTTGAGGGATCGAGTCTCCTATGTGACACCGGGAGAGCTGGGTGAGGAAGCAGACTTATGTTTCATGGTGCGCTCGCTGTGTCTGAACTTGGTTCTGAGGCAGTTATCACCGATACTTTCGGACACGCCAACTGCGCTGCCGACTGTGTGAAGACTCCCAGCCATCCAGGTCATTTGTATATCTAGAAGCGCTAAGTCACCAGAGTCACTTAAGATTCTTGAAGCTCTTGAAGTGTTGCCTTGAACAAGCACGTGCCGGTGGTTTCTGTTCGACCGGGAGAAGCGAAAAGTCCAGCTGCACCATTGAATTATCCGATAAGCAGTGGTTACTGGTCGCCAGTGAAACGTACCATCAGCAGAGTAGCTCCGAACGCAGCTGCTGAAATATGGATGAGTGTGGTCCCTCTTGCCCTCGGATGGATGGCGGAGGTTTGTCATTGAATCGTGTCAGCTTTTCGCTTTGCTGACAGCTTCAGTTGCCTTTTTGCAAGAAGTCAGTGGTTACACAACTGCCTTTGTGTTGCTAATCTTGCACGCTTATTGAAAGACAGAGAGGTTGCATTGCCTTTGAAATGTGGATCTTAGAAAATGGACTTTTCTATTGTATTCAGGAAACTTTGGCGGTGTACAGTTTGAGAATGAAACGGTGTCGGACTTCACATCCTGTTTCCTGAGAATTGAGGACGGTCTTCCTCATGGCGCTCAGAAGCATGTTTAATGATAGGACACTGCATCCTACATGTACTTGGCAAGCAGATTCCTCTCATGAAGCTTTAGTGCTTTACACATTCACCTATTTGGGTTCAGTGTCTTGCTCAAGGGCACATGGACATATGGATAACAAACTGAGCCGCCTGACTCATGACCAGAGTCACCGATTCTCTGCGTCAGTGGAACTCTGTTCTTGATGATGCTTCTTTTTCTGGACCTTCAGTGGGCTGGATTACTAAACATCATCCCAACTTCCTCTTTTTGGCCCACTGAGGATTTGACAGCATCAGCTGAGCCTGAGTAGCGTCTGGTACACGATGTACACAACGCCTTCGCGTTCATGTCGGTTCACGAAGGGGCGCGTTGAGTTAACCCTCGACCTTAAATCCCGGTTGCAGCAGAAGAATGTCTGGTGTAAAAAGTAAACGATTCTAGGATGCAAATTTGCCTTTTTCTAGGTTTTCCCCGTTCGTGTTCATCTTTAAGTAGTGCCACGAGACACTGGAGGCTATTTCTGTCAGCACAGAGCAAAAAACAAAGGGCACACTCGAGAGGTCCACAGAGCCAGAGTGTATCGCCCTGGGTTTTACACTCAGAGCCACAATATGAGCACAAATTTAAATCAGGCATATTAAAAAACAAAACAAAACCAAGAATTGGCACTTTTTGTTAAATGATAATAATTTGTCCTGAAGAGTATTTTATCTTGTTTTGTAATTTAAAAAGGCAATGCTCCAAAATATGTTATTACAGGATAAAACTATTCAAAGATATGCTGGAGTTGTTCTGTAGTGGGAGTGAACAATACGCTGAGATACCTTATCTGTAAGAGAACATAGTCGTCGCTTTTGTTATTATGTTGATAAAAAGGGATCTTATTTTCATAAGTTTTGGACTGATGTACATTTTGTGATTTCTCGATGAAATTCGTGAATTTGTATTACATCTTCAAACTGAAAACATGGGACAATGTCAATGTCATACTAACTTAATGTGATAAAAAAAAAACTATATTTTTTACTAAATAATTTAAGAAATTTCAGTTTTTGTGGTTTCTAACAAGCAAAAATGATGATTTTGACATTGTAAACATCAGAAAGTTTTGTAACTTCAAAATGCTAATGATGTAACACTCATGTTTCCAAAGGCAACAAAAAGAAGATCCGGTTGTACCAGTTCCTGTTGGACCTTTTAAGGAACGGCGATATGAAGGACTGTATCTGGTGGGTGGACAGAGACAAGGGGACCTTCCAGTTTTCGTCCAAACACAAGGAGGCTCTGGCCCACCGCTGGGGAATCCAGAAGGGAAACCGTAAAAAAATGACCTATCAGAAGATGGCTCGAGCCCTGCGCAACTACGGCAAAACCGGAGAGGTGAAGAAGATCAAGAAGAAGCTGACGTACCAGTTCAGCGACGAGGTCCTGGGAAAGAGTCATATCGAGAGAAAGTACATGTAGGTGGGAGGAAATGTCAGCAGGAGTCAGTGAAACTTGTGGCATCGACAGCAGAGAGTCTGCCGTTTCGCAGGGTGCTTTAGGTACTTTACCGTGCAGGTAAAAAGCATTATATTAGAAGCACCACGACAGAGGGACCAGGTCTCTGTAGACCCCAGCTAATGCAAATGAAACTTTGGACCAAGAATTCTTAAAGTCTGCAAACAGTCTTCCTCACAAGAGTAACTGTTGATACAAGTCCAAAAAGACACAACAGAAAAGTTAGTTTGTACAAATAGCTACATAACTAATTTGTAGCATGGAAATAAAAGTTTGGACCAAATATGCTAATGTGTGATTGTCATTTTCAAATGTGTACAGAGAATTAAGAATTAATTTCTGTTTAAAAAAAGCTGATACTCGGAGATCCAATCAGAATAAAGTTGGACTATGAGGGAAGTTCTTGTGCGGCACACTCGTTCAGCGAGCCTCCATCCACTGACAGTATCTGTGCTTTTGCAAACCGAAGAGCCGATCCCGGCGGACAGGCCAGGGGCAGCATGAACAGTCCTCAGTTAGAATCCAGGATGGACTAGAATGACAGTCTGATCATCTCTGGTATCATTGAAGAATCTGTCTTCATGTTACAATAAGAAAAAACTCCATCCTCGACAATGATTGCAGAGTCCACTGTAAAAATGGCAAAACCATGATGAAGAAAGTCAAGTGTTGAAGTGCTTTGAAAAATCAACAGAAATGTTTCTTTTTCTTTCTAAAATTATGTTTGTTTTTTTCCTTTTATTTTTGCTTTTTTTTGTTGCTTTTTTTATTGTTATGTTATTTCTTGTTATTGCTTCTTGGCCTTGATAATAGATAAAACTTTAGAGTGTGAGGGTACAAACAGCAAGCCAATCTGATTCCGCCATCTTTAACATAAATAGAGATATCATCTCTTCTGTTCAATCAAGAAAGCCTAAAAAGAAGAGACTTTATTTCCATTTTTTTTGTCTGGATTAGTAAAAACCTGTATTTTTTTGTCTCAAAGGTAAACCTGCAAACATAGTTCTCTCATCTTACTCTCGGCATTAAGTACCTCACTTCTTTTAATACCTATGTTTGTTGCTCAGGTAAATTAAGGAATAATCAGTGGAAGTGATAAAGGAGCAGTTGCACTGTATTCATAGGTTGCCAATCAACTGATCAACCTGCCTTTCTAAATGTACACAAAGTAAATTCCATTTTATTTAAGCCTGGTGTTTTTATTTTCAGTCTTCACTCTTTAAATTTCACAGAAGACTTTTAGCTTTGTGTTTCAGTGTTCTCGTATTTTGTGTATAGTATATATTCTGAAAGCTATTTTATGTTTAAAACAAACTGGAGACAGAAAAGATTAACTTGAACAGCTTGCTGTAATTATTTTTTGATGGTACCATTTGCATTTAGAGGACAGGGAATGATTTGTACAAATAAATTAACTTGTTTGTAATATCTGAGATTTGTTTGTGAAATAATAAACAGTTTTCTGTAACTGGGATATGGTTTCCTGAAATACCATAAGTAATGCTTGAAACATAAGAAAGGCATATAACCGTCTGAAGTTGAGAGGATTGTCATCGCTTGTTTCAGATAGAATGATAATTTGTGAACTATAAGTAAGTGTGAGGTTAATACAGGGCTGGAGAGGTGAAGTGGCTTGTCGCCCAGCAGTGACTGTACTCTGACGCGCTGCAGTCGTCTGCTCTATAGCTCCGAATGCACTGCGAGGGTGAGCAGTCAGCGGCGGCATGGAAATCTGAAGTTGACATAAATAGCTAAAGCGGCTCTGTTCATAAGATGTTTTACTCTTCGTTGTTTTCTTGATCTGATTCAACAATACAGGAGTACAAAGGAGCTGCCGCTCACTTATATGTAATGTGTAGTATGCAGACGGCACGTATTAAATTACTACAGCACCTGGTGTCCCAAGAGCCAACAGCTCCCCACAATGGTCAAGTAGCTCTTGATAGTCATAACTGACAGATGGGAGGGTGAAAACAAAGAGCTCTGATTACATTATGAGAAGAGTAGAGCCTACATGGAGCCAAACACGTAATGTCACATTAAATAAAGCAAATACAGCATAGCATAGTATAGTATAGTATAGTATAGTATAGAGCAGGTAGCATAGGCTAGTGTGCTGTGCTCCGACATTTAGTATACTTTACTGGAAAGGTAACTTGAGAACAAGGCAGCCATTTTTCAGTTCCTTTTAAATGTGGTCCTTGGTTACAAAAGTTTTATCAAAGCAAATATTGTTGTGTTACTTAGCTGTTGCTGAAGTGTGAAACTTTGTTTTGCGCGTGGCTGTTGTCACAGTGGTAGAAATTTCCTAATTATATAAGATCACGTGGATGTTTTGGGACCGTGGGGGAGAGAAACTGAAGCTCCCGTAGAAAATCCCCACCCATGCACACAAGCACAGGGAAGACATGCAGATGGCACATGCAGAGAGGTTTGGCCCAGAATTACAGTGCTGACCACTTACCTAAAACGCTACAATCACCAAACACAAGCTCACATTCCATTGAAACACTGACATTTGATTACAATGACTTCACACATCTTTAATCAGTGCAGGTTTCTGTAGCTTGCAAACTACAGACTACTTTCACTCTGACCTTGATAAGGTTGAGTTGTTAAGATCCAATACTTCTGATGTAGAATATATTGTCCTATAGTGCACTGTCATGGATGTTCGGGTGAATAAATGAATAATTCCAGACACGGTCTGGATCCATTCCTAACTTTTAGTGAGCTCCATACACAACACAGCCAGGCTCCCTGCCCTCCTCTCACTTCCTGTTTTTCTTCCTCTCCTTCCAACATCCCCCTCTGCTAACTCACAGCGCCCCCTCACTGCCAATTCTAAACATAGACATGCTGTATGTCAACCCGCAACATAAAAAGAAAAAAAAACAAAACCCAAACACATCTGAAACCTTATATTTGTGTCTTATATTTTCACCTCCACCCCTGGTAGAGTATGCTGCCGTGCAGTACACAATATGTAGTATACTAATAAAAGTGTGATAGTGGGTTTTTTTTTTATGGACTTTGTAAAGTAATGTAGAATAAGAAAGGCACATCTGAAAGGTATAATTTCTAAATACAACTATTTTCAGTTCTTGCAGCCTGGTCCTTCCTGGGCAGACCCTTTCACGGACTCGGCAGTGTTCACTGTCAGACCTACAGTGTGACACAGATGTGAGGAGAACAAACTCTTTTCAGAATCAAAGGTCTAAATTTAAACCCTGCCTTCCATCCCTTCCCCTCCCTTTCACTTGAGGCCTGTCATTCAGCGGAGGTGCGGGAGGAAGAGATGGCTGAAATAGAGCGCGGGGTCGGGCACGGCTGGGCCGCGGGTCTGGGTGGGGGCTGGGCCACTGCTGGGATGGGATGAGCTCTGATGGGGTGTTTGAGTGGGTGGCTGTTGTTTTTTTGGACATTGTGTTGAGTCGGGGGGGGGGGGGGGGGGGGGGGGGGGCAGGAGAGGTGGGATGGTTCGTGAAAGGAGAGAGCTGGTGTGGAAATGGGAGCACTATTAAAGGCCGAGTGTGGAGATAGAGAGCAGACCGTTTCGGGAACAGGAGGAGAGGACATCACTGAGGATGCCAGAGCCGGCCAAAAAACCAGGTAAGTGACGGCAGCTCAGATGTTTGGACTCATTATTCCTGCTTTTATTAAAGTCATCTCTGAAAGTGCCTACACATTGACAGTCAGCATTAATCTGTGCTAAAACAGCATTTCACTTTTTCTTTTTTCTTTTTGCTTCATTTTTGCAATTTTTTAACCAACACTAACAGCAAAAGTATGGAAATACTTGACAAAATTGAAACAAATAAAATGAAATGCAAAAATAGAAAAAAGAAATTAAAAAAATAAATTGTGAAAGTACATTGTTTTGTTCACACTTCTAACCCCCCAAAAAAAACATTTATAGTGCCATTTGATAGTGAGTAAAGTGAAATACAACAGACTTTAACATAGAAAATTAAAAAAACAAGTTTCTGAAAAATAAAACATCTTTCATAACTGAACTGGTGACATATGTTTTGTCTGTAGCTTAAAATAAAGCCACAGAGCTGCAGTGGAGCAGGTACAGCAACATGTACAGTAGACAGCAGGGCTTAATAAGGTGTCACATGTAGTGGGATAAAACCAACAGCCAGGCAGCCGGGAGCCAAAATCAGAACACAGCAGCACATTCAATTACATGTCCTCAGCTCCAAATGTTTCCAGTGGTGCGATCGGCGCTCTGAACCCTTTGGGTCCTGTCAGGAACCGAGTTGCCCGTCACACACAGTCCAGGTGGAAACGTCTTCTGAAGTGAAACCGACACGGTCGCATTTCCAGCATCACTGCATTCACAAAATGATCCGCTGATCCAGAAATGCCTGACGGGATTCCAACTTGACAAATGACTTTCCACAGTTTTCTTTCGCGCCGTTGAGCGGGAGCGAATGTCTGTCCGTTTGTGGCCCTGATGAAGCAGACGGATCACGTATCAGATGACACAGAGGAGCCCAGATGGCCGGCATGTGTGCGTTAAGACCTTTAGTGTCCGGGGTTTATTCAGAACAATCACAGTTATGAACTTCTTGAGCCGCCGGCATTAAAAACAATTATGACCCTCAGCTTGTAATCAACAAGACACTTTCACTTAAGTGTATTCAGCAACCGTGAGGAGGAAATGAAAATGACAGAATATATTAGACAAATATTTTTTTGGAACACTAAATTAATACTAATGAAGTACAGCAAAGGACGCATTATATGATATAGGTCCATCATGTGAAACAAAAATGTTTTCTTTGTATTTATTGTTGCCATTTTTTTCTTTTATTATAAAAAGTCATAAAGTCTTGCATTCGCTGCTGGAATGTGCCGTACAAATAAAGCTGTCTCTCTGAGGAATTATTAGATTACATTCATTGTTAAAGTAAGCCCATATGGCTGTCGGTCTTCTCAGTGACACATTCAACCTTGAACAAACATCTGTTCAGCATGAATATGGAAGAATAAGACGCCTCAGCTGGATAGTTTAGTCAGTACAGTATCGGGACTGTATTTCCAGACCCAGCTACACAGCTGAGCTGACTCATATACCGATGACTCTCCTGTCAGGAATAAACCTGAATAA
Organism: Salarias fasciatus; assembly: GCF_902148845.1. Classification (NCBI taxonomy): domain Eukaryota; kingdom Metazoa; phylum Chordata; class Actinopteri; order Blenniiformes; family Blenniidae; genus Salarias; species Salarias fasciatus. The sequence goes on from NC_043745.1 coordinate 25,011,719, forward strand.
AAACTTTATTGTCTTCCATCTTGACATAAAGCTTAAAAAAAAAAGTCACACAATAGTGTGTCTAGTCAAATGAAACCACTTCTTCTCAGCCCAAAGCTGTAACTCATCTTAACTCACGGTCCGCACGTCGGCCAAAGGTGTGAAAGGTAAAGCAACACAACACAGATCGACTGACTCCATGACAAGAAGGACACATCACTCTTCCTCTGTCTCCAGGCTCACAAAAATAGAGTTCAGCTAATCCCCGGACTAGGATACCTGCACCCCCTGAAGCCTGCAGCCGCAGCTTGACAGCCTCATTTATTAGTCCGGCACGTTTGAATCCTATATTTGAACTCATACATGTGGAGTCAGGAGGGACTCGTGGAGATTTTTTTGTTTTGTGTGGTTTTGCAGTGCTGTGTTGTCCCGCTCATACCTGGAAATAGCGCGCGTCTGGAACACACAAATATGTGCTCCGCGCTTGT